>NW_006792345.1:123498-135141 GCF_000442215.2 Lipotes vexillifer | reverse complement strand
TCCTGCTTAGCTTTAGCTCTTTTCCCTGCCCTGTCCTGCTTCCCTTACTCCCTTCTCCCAAGAACACTTCCCCAGTAAATCCCTCAATAATTCTCATCTGAGGCTCTGCTTCTAGGAAACCTGACCCATGACACCCTCGGTTAGCTTCATAAGGGACTATTTTGTTCAATCCCCAAGAACAAATTCCTATCTTAGGCTCTGCTTATGACCTCCTCCCCCTTAAGAATGATAGCTTGATGACGGAAGATCTTCCTCACGTTGGAAGAACAGTGTCTGGAACACAGAAGGCACTCGATAAGTGTGCTGAATGAATACAGGGGAGAGCCCAGGGGTCTGTTTTATAGCTTAGCTGATCTGGCCTAGAGGCATTGTGAGTCATAGCTGGTAGACAGCAACTGAGTGGTTCAGAGATGAGGCCAGGCCTGGGACAGCAGCTTGGCACCTCCAACACATCTTCCAGGTGAGGTACAACATGTGAGGATTATTGGGGAAGGATCCTCTGGAAAGATGCAACCTCAAGGGTGGGCCGGGTTCTAGCCTTGGGCTTCCAAGAGACATGTCCCTGAGCCAGATCTAGGGGGTAGTACTGCCCAGCTACGTGTGAGGAGTAAGTGTGTGTTGAATTAATGAAGGCATGACGGAGGGAACCCTGCCCTCCGGGGTTCCTTCTCTTTTCACTCTCCATTGGGAGAAGAGGAATTCAAAAGAAAGCATGCAGCCTTCTTTCTCACACAACAGAATCAGCACGTACAGGGATGGGGGGGAGGAGGAGTATGGGACATGTCTGTTATCTGGGTTTTAGTTTCCTTGAGCATGTAGTCTGCTTGGGATAAAAGTCACGTCCCGTCTGCGCCACCCCTGTTGGCTCAAGCCCTAAGCATAGGTCCTAGCCCATGGCACATGCCCCTACTGGACTGACCACACCAGACTGTGATCTACACGCACACATCTGGCTTCCCAGCTGGACCAGGAGCATCTTCAGGGCAGGCATAGGCTGTGCTGGCACCCTCTACCCAGACCAAGGCCTGGCACAAAGCAGATACCAGTCAGTTCAAGGTTGTAAAATAACTGAATGACGAGGGCAGTAATGCTGTCGGGTATGCTAGACATCCACCAGATACTATTCAGAATATAGATCCAGCCCTGGCTTCACAATGCTTCAGCAGCACCCTCTAACCCACAGAAGGAAGTCTAAACTTTTAAGCCTGCCTGTACAGCACCCTCATATAGTGCCCTGGTCCCCCTTTCCAGCTTCCTCTTCTGCTATTTCCAGCTCAATACCCTACACCAATCCTACCCCAAGCTCTTCCTCACATGTGCAACATTCGAGCCTTGCCTAGCTCTTCACTCTGCCTAGAGGCTCTCCCTTATCCACCCCCAATCTACCTGTCAAATTCCTGTGCATCTTTTAAGTACCTACTTGTCTTTGCTATCATTCCTTCCTCCCTTAAGGGCCTATTAACCCCTTCCAGCAGCCACCCAGCACTCAGAGAGCAGGGTTCTGATCCTTCACCTGCCCATCTAGCCCCAAAGCCTGACAGAGTAGTCTTTGGGGAAGGGGGTTTCGGGGAGACTTCTGCTAGTACGAGTGTGCAGGGATGGACTCCTCAGTGGCCAGCAGCTGGCTAACCATGAGCGCCAGCTGCGGGCCTCAGCCCTGCCCACCAGGCCTCGCGGTTTGAGGGGGCAGCTCGTCCAAGCAGGTTGCTCACCCAGACTCTTGCTCTCCAGCAGTGCCCCTGGCTCGCCTTTATCATTCTGGACATCGAGGCTTGCGAGGCAAGGGAGCAGCCTGGGTCGCCCGCGTCCTCGAGGATCTGCTCCGGGTATCCGTGCGCCTGACGAGGCCCACCTGGCCCTTGCCCTGGAGGCCTTCGGGTGCTCGGCCTCGGGCCATGCGAGCCGCCTGTGGGAACAGCTGCGGCAGTTCTGGGCCCACCATTTCTCGCGGCGCTTCTCGCCGCGGCGCCCTCCGCTGCGCCGCATCTCCTCCATGTCCACCTTCTACCTGCTGGACCACCAGACGCGCCAGGCAGAGCTAGGCCTCAGCTACGGCACACCGCGCACGCGCCTCAGCGACGAGGCCTTCGTGTTCCGCGGTGGCCGGTGGACCGCGGAGGGCCAGCCGATGCGGTCGCGGCCGCAGCTGCCCTCGCCGACCACCTCGGGCTGGAAGGCGCAGGTGCAGCGGATCAAGAGCCAGGTGCTGCTGGAGGAGAACAACTACCTGAAGCTACAGCAGGAACTGCTCATGGACATGCTGACGGAGACCACAGCACGCATGCACCTGTTGGAAAAAAAGGATAGACCACGAGGCAAGCACTGCCGCTGCGGCGCGCGCCTGGCAGAGGAAGATGCGCAAGCGCGAAGGCGCCTGCAGCGTGCTCCTGAGCGAGCCGCTGGCTCCAGAGTCGCGGTGACGCAATAAAACCCGTTCGGCGCATGCGCACCTCTCTCCTCACCTTAGGCCCGGGCTCGTTCCTGTGGCCCCTCGAGGGCCCGGCCAGGACTGCGCTCCGGGTGCGCGGGGGGTCCGCTGCGCGCCTTCAGGGACCATCACTCCGGGCCTGGTGTGGAGGGGAGACTCAGCCAGCAGCCCGTCTCGGGAGGGTGCGATAGGGCGGTGGAGGAAGATGTTTGCAGCCCGTTGGAAACGCGGAGTGGGAGCCAGGCTTGCAACAGTGCAGCAGGGGGCGGGGATGGCCGGCGATGAGAGGTAGTGGTAGCAATGGCTTTCTTGGCCCAAGGGACGGAGGGCAAAGTCCGGGAGGCAGGGAAACCGGGGCTCAGGGATGGAGGGTGCGGTTGGGCGGGCGGGCGGGGTCGGTGACCTTACAGTTGGCCTTTCCCTCCCTGAGGCGCTCCCGGGAGGGGTTTCAGCCTGAGTCCAGGATAAAAGTGTATTTTACGACCTGGAAACTGTTTCCCGAAAGAATCCCTCGAAACTTTGAGCTCTGCCTCCCCCTCCTGGCTGTGTGGCTTTTGGCGAGTCGCTTCCTCGTTGCGGGTTTCCTTTTCCTCTCTCTAGAATTATGGGTCGGGGATACAAACAAGCACTGTCCAGAGCTAATCCAGCGCACAGATAGGATTTGCTCGACCCACTTTATTTCACAATTTTGCATGAGTTGCCAACATTTAAGAATTTGGAGATTTCACATTAAAAATCCAGATTTCCCGTGTTCTCCTGAAAACCCAGAAGACTCAGCCATTGCTGGACCTTGGTTTTGCCCAGCAGCAGTTGCCTGCATTGTGGCTGTCAGCTCCTGCTCAGCTTCACTCCTTTCCTCCTATAGGTGTCTGATTTTGGATCTCCTTCTATATCCGTTCTAGATCGATATTCTCTCCTGGAGCATAGGGAGCCCTGTGCCCAAGGTATCATATAAAGTGCTTTTGGTGAGGGTGTTGTGAGTGATATGGCTGCACAACAAAGGTGCTGATACTGGTCCTTGCAATCTGCAACCTTTCCTTGGAATGTAGACAGGCCCTTTCAGCACCCAGTGAAACTTAATTCTGGTAGGATTCCAACACATTTTCCTAGAGTAATGTGAAAACTTTGAGAGAAGTGGGTGCCCTTCTTCAGCCTAACTTGCTTTCAGGAGAAAGACTAGGGATTACTAAACCACTACTTTGTATAAAAATGTGGCCTAATTAAATCAGCAAAACAACACAAAACATGTCATTAGACACTATGCTTAAAAACATTTCTTTTGAGCAGTGCTCTTTTGTATTTTAATAATTCTATATTTATATTAACATAGATTAAAGTTTTTTAAATAGTTGTAAAATATAATTTCCTTTTAGAATAACTTAGAGAATAAAAAATATACAGAAAAGGAAATGAGAAGGGAATCAAAACAATACCTAGAAAAAAACACAAAATAAGGCACTGATGGAGAAATTATACTAAGTGAAAGAAGCCAGATGCAAAGGACCACATATTGTATGATTGTGTTTATATAAAATATCCAGAATAGACAAATCCACAGCTGGGGGATGTGGGGAGGAAGGAGTGACTACTTAACAGGAGCAGGGTTTCCTTTTGGGTTGATGAAAAATGTTTTGGAGCTATAGTGGTCGTACAACATTGTGAGTGTTCTAAAAGCCACTGAATTGCACACTTTAAAATAGTGAGTTTTATGTGAATTTTACCACAATAAAAAAAGATTTTTTTAAGGAGGAAAGTGCTTTACATTAAAACATGAGATAAAAACTATGTGGTATGGGGAAATAGCAAAAATCATAAAGGTGATCCAAGAGTACCTAAAGTTTAAGGAATATTGCTTTGGCCAGAGCACTTGCAAACAAATAGTTTATTTGCTAGAAGAGAGAAAAGTACCTGCCCTGCCAGATCAGCAGCAGATGGGGAGCCCCATGTTTAGGGAGGGGTATCCAAGTGGATAAAGGACCCAGATCAAATGGGGCAGAATGATATTTTAAGATATCTGACTTTGTTCTTTCTGCTCTGGAACTTCACCCCCTGACTGAGGCAGCAAGCTCATTGCCCTGGGGGTGGGGGTGGGGCTGTGTGTGTGTGACAGAGCAGAAAGTAGGAACAAAGAACTCTTTGTGACTTTCACCTTCTACAGCTCAGAACCCTCTGGGGAACAGAGCTTTGAAAAAATATTTTTTGGGCTTGAGGAGGGAGGTCAAAAAGGCTGTAGATTTGTCTACAGCAAGAGGAAAGATGAAGGGAAATGGAAGTAGAGACCTGGTAGGTCTTCCATCTTGGAAAGAAGTCCTTTCTTGACCCTACATTACTCTCAAGCTACTGCCCCATTTCTCTGCTTCCCTTTATAACTAAGCTCCAAAAAGTTGCTTATATTCACTGTCTTCAATTCCTCCCCTCCCTCTTTGCTCTTAGTTCCCCTCAGCTTTGGATTTCTCACCTCGAAGTCTCCCCAGCCTGCTCTTGTCAAGGATGACATCGACTCCAGTGTTGTTAAGTCCTTTGGCTAATTCTCCATCCTCATCTTGGCCCATCAGCAGCATTTCATGCAGTTGACGCCTCCTCATCTTCACTTGTCTTCTAGGACACTACACTCTTCTGATTTCTCTCCTGCCTCACAGTTGCTCCTTCTCAGTGTCTTGCTGATTTTACTTCCTTCAGGTGTCTACTTAAATGTCACCTTTTCAGTGAAGTTTTCCCTAATGACTTTATTTAAAAGAGCATGCATTCTCCCCACACCTAACCAAACCAGCACAACTTATCCTCCTTTCCTGCTTTGTTTTCTAGCATCTGTCACCATTTGACCTCCTATGTATTTTGTCAGTCTCCCTCCACCCCCTCTTCCCCAACTAGAGTGTAAGTTCCATAGGTTTTTTTTCTGGGTTTTTTTTTTTTTTTTCTGTATCTTAGTTAGAAAAGTGCTTAACACTTACTAGGCTCTCTCCAGATATTTCTAGAATGAACAAAGGCCTCTAAGAGACAGGCATCTGAATCCCAGGAGCAGATGGTGTTTGGCCTTTGGTATTGTCATAGTTATCTAATCCTCTAGGAGGCAGGGAAGGTGTACCAGAGGCTTTTGGAACTTTTGATTGCATCTGATAAGCCCACCTCTGATTTTAGCCGCAACTATGGTGGATGGCTCTGCGTATACTGTCAGTGCCTCATTTCAAGTGTCTACTGTGGGTTTCTCGGCCTTTCTGCTTCAGGGCTTTCTCCTAAGCCTCAGGAGCTCTCTCAACCCACAGACATAGCCTGGGAGTGCAGGAGAGTTAATGCCTTCTGGGGCAACCTCCAGTAGAGGACAGAAACCAAAACACACTTGTTGAATTTTCCTTCTACCAGTTTCCTCACTCCCCCTCTCTCAGTTCATGGAATCATCTACCAGATAAACTGCACCCAAGTTCTAAGCTCAGACTCTGCTTTTATGGGGATTCAAGCTAAGGCAGTTAGTAGGAAGTAGCACTAGAAGGCAGGCCATAGGGAAAGGAATCTAGAACTAGATCACCCCCCATTCAGAAGACAACAAAGACCTCTCACCACTGTTGGTGAGAAGGATGGTAGTAACCCCTAGTGTCCTAAAGCATAAGACTCTTACCTTTGGTGGATTGGAATGAGATAGAAATTGAAGGGAAAGTTTGGCTTATGTAGTAGTTTTGGCACTCGAAAGATATGGAGGCAGCTGTAATTACAAGGATTATGGAAGTGGTTAACTTTTCTAAACTGTCTTAGAAGCTTTGAAGAAAGAATGAAAGGCTCTTCTTAGCCCACTCAACTCAGGGCATGATGTGAAAGCTGGAAAGTCTCCCAAGGCAACATGTAAAGAACTGCTCACTTCTGCTGCCAGGAAGCAGAGTGTGCTGAAAATAAGACTCAAGATTTAATCAAGGGCAGTAGAGCTGCAGAGAAGACCCGTGCATCCTTAACAATTTTCCTGTACTAAAGTCAAGCGTTTTAAGGGGAAGGAATGGGACCCTAAGGCCTGGCATGGGGATGTTTGGGTGGATATACCTAAGAACCTTGAGCCCCCAGAGCCCCTGAACCCTTCTGGCCAGTAGCAGCTGCTCCTTCCCTTGATAGAGAAGAACAGCTTTATTTTTCCTGGAGACAATGCAGCGATCTCACCTGAGGTAGATGTCATAAAATGATGCTAATCCTTCTGAAGGTCCACCTCTCATTGCCTCTAGACCAATAACTAGGATCGAGTCTCAGCATAGCCCAAGCAGTGAAGCACAGTCCCTACTCTAGAAGGAAATAGCTTGATCGTCCAAAAGGTTGCAGGACATGTCTAACCGCAGGACCTCTGGGGGAACAGACATGGGAGTGGATCTAGAGGGTGGGGGTGTATATAAGACTGGGTAGGAAGTTGATTGCAATGGAACATTTCCCATAACTCGAGACTAGAGTTCTGCCAAGGACACCCGGAGCTTGTCCTAATGTGCTACTAGATGACTCTGGAAAATTGGACACGATGGTGGCCTAAGGTCAATGAGGTGGAGATGCCAGAATTGCCTTGGCTGAGGTTAAAGAAGGGTCTGAAGGCTACAGGGAAGTGGGAATATTAGAATGGGTTTATTACATGAGACCAGAAGATTCACCATTTGACTCTGTTCTCTGGGAGATGCCCAGAGGATGCTCCTTTGGCTAAAGCAGTAGGGAATATGACAGTGAGGGGGGGCATTGCATCATTGAGAAGGTGTTGATGGCTGTCCCCGGTATGCCAGGGTTGACAGCAGGAGATGCTGCCATGGAACTGGGCTCCCTAGTGTCATTGGGGATGATGGGATTCGGGAATGGCATTTAACCATTCTGGATGGTGACATTTACAGATCAGAAGCCAGGAGGGCATTCTTATCGTACTTTGCAGCAAGAGTGGAATGGCAACTTGGGGGGCCTCGCTTCTCAGAGACCTGTGGTAATAATGATAATAGGCCACAGTGTTCGTAGGGGCAAAATAAATGGGCAGCCAATGGAGGCAGAGAATAAGTGATAGAAAGGGTTGGGGAACAAGGATGAGAGACATGCCAGCAAAGACAGTCTTGCTATTAAAATGCCTTACTTAGTATTAGGTCAGTATTTAGATACATCCTAGGAAAGGTAGGTGAGGAATGCTCCAAATAAACTGAAGTTAAGTTTCCACCACTGCAGCAGAGTGGCAAGTTTGACATACAAATTGAGTTATTGAAAAGCAGTTAAAAACCATGTTTCTTGAACACCCAAGAACATGGAGCAAGATCTGTACCAGCCACAAATACTAACAAGGAGACAAGGCAGTGTGAGATGCTGATGTATGGCATGCAGAGAAATGAATATGACAGTGACTAACCAAATTCAGACCTTTTGTGGATGTCTTAGTTCAGGCTGCTGCAACAAAACATCATAGACTGGAGGACTTATAAACAACCAGAATTAGTTCCTCACAGTTTTAGAGGGTGGAAATCTTAGGTCAGGGTGCCAGCATGGTCAAGTGAGGGCCCTCCTGCCGATGGCTAACTTCTTGTGTCCTCACATGGCAGAGAGCAGAGGTGGGAAGCCAGCTCTCTTGTGACTCTTATAAAGGCACTAATCCCATCATGAGGTTTCACGTCATGATCTCATCTAATCCTAATCATCTCCCAAGGCCCCACCTCCTAATACCATCACATTGCAGGGTAGGGTTTTGACATATGTTATGGACACATTCAGTCCATAACAGGAGGCAAATCCCAGAACTGGAATCAGGCTCAGCAGGCAGCAGGGAGACCAGGACCTCTACCTGCAGGAACAGTGCTCTGCACTTAACTCACCCCACCAGTCCAGTGATAAATGGCAGCAGGGACAGGAACATGGGCCAGTAAAAATGGCCAGTGGTTTCACTTTTGCAAGATGAAGAGAGTTATGGGGATAGATGGTGGTGATAATTGTACAACAATGTGAACTAAACAGTACACTGAAAAATGATTAAGATAGTAAATTTTATGTCATGTATATTTTACCATAATAAAAAAAAGAAAAAAATGGTTAGTGGTGACTGTGTAGAGATTGGGGTCTAGAATAGAATATGAGCCAGAGGAGCATAAGAAGCAGCATAGCTCTTAAGAGGAAAAACAGACTGTATCTGAAAAACAGTATGTGTCCACAAAACAACCCGCAAATCCCAGGACAGAAGAGCTTTCGAAAATACATGTAGGATAAAAGGGGAGAGGAACAGGATGTGACTGTCGAGCGGGTGTAGACAATGGTCATGTGTCCAGGAGAGCCAATGCATTGGCCTTGCGTTGGTTAGGTTGGGGCTTTGCCCTCTTGCCTCTTGTAGGGGACCCAGCTGTCTGGTGGTAGCTGATGTGGGGTATCTCCCAGAAAATCACCTGCTTCCCCTGTGGCTGGCCAGGAGGAAAGTGTTCACAGCCTTGCCCCATTTCTCTACTTTTCCTGTCCCCATCTAGCTTAGCTCTGAACAGCTTCCTCTTGTCACTTACCATTGCTCATGCCTCACCTGCCAGTTCCAACACATGTGTGTCTCCTCCCTCATACTCCCGGGGCCACTCCTACCAGGACCGACCTCCTCACCTGGTCAGTCTGGGAGGCTGTCTGTGCATGGCCTTGCCTGCCTTTGATTCTCAGACGTGTCTAGCACAGGGACCAGATCACTCAGAAGCCTGTGCCCATGGTGTTCCGTGTGCATCTGCACACGTGTGGGATGGGATTACCACAGAAGTCCGTGGCGACCAGAGAGGATGGGCAAGGACCAAAGGCCCACAGAGCCTGCTTGGTCACCAAGAACAGTGCTGACAGGGGAGGAAGGGGGCCTTGCATGGGGTCCTGGGAGCAGGAGTGGCCTAGGGCTGGACCAGCACCAGCTGCCTCTGGAGCACAGTTCAGGAGCTTTGGCTCCTGCCCCCTTGGTAGCCAACGCTAGTGGTGTGTCTGCTGCTTTCTGTCCTCTCCTAATACATTGCACCTACAAAAGTTTAATAAAACTGTAATATCAATATCTTCAAATACTCAGTCTGTTTTCAACTGGTCTATGTCCAACCTAGCTCTAATCAGCCAGGGCTGACATGAAGTAAGGGAAGCAGGGTCATGGGGCCTCTGTGCATTCAACAGGGTCTGGGGATGGGTTTGGACTCTTGAGATCCATGTCCTGGGGTCATACCAGTGGTCCCACAGCTCTCCAGAGAGAAAGCACAAGGCCAGTCAATGGCTTGGGGTGTGGCCTGTGTGTAGCCTAAGAAGTAAAAGGCAGGTGGGAGAGTGGAGCCTAACTCTTGAGCTGTGAGCAGACCTATAAAGAGACTTAAGAGATATATCAGCTAGTTACAGTGCATGGACATTATTTGGCTCCTGATTTTCAAGCAAACAAACTACAAACAAAACAACAACAGGACTTTCCTGGTGGTGCAGTAGTTAAGAATCCACCTGCCAATGCAGGGGACACGGGTTTGAGCCCTGGTCCAGGAAGATCCCACATGCCGCGGGACAACTAAGCCCGTGTGCCACAGCTACTGAAGCCCGCGCTCCTAAAAGCCTGTGCTCCGAGACAAGAGAAGCCACTACAATGAGAAACCCGCTCACTGCAACTTAGAGAAAGCCCGTTGCACAGCAACGAAGACCCAATGCAGCCAAAAATAAATAAAATAAATAAATAAATTTTAAAAAAAGAAAGAAATTTCTGATTAGATAGATGTCCTCCAAACACTTACAACATCCATTGTTTTTAAGTATTGTTTATTATCTCATCCATTTTTTGTAAACAATTAACTGCACATATTTAAAGTGTATAATTGGATGAGTTTTGACTTATGTATATACCCATGAAACCAACAACACAATCAAGTAATGAACATATTCATCACCCCCAAAAGTTCCTTGTGTTCCTTAGTAATTCTTCCTTCCTACCCCTGCCCCAGGACAACACTGATCTACTTTTTGTCATTATAGATTAGTTTTCATTTTTTAGAAATTTATGCAAATAGAATTATTCAGTATGTACTAAAAAACAAAAACAAAAACAAAACCCTAGTTTCTTTTGCTCTGCATTATTACTTTGAGATTCATCTATGTTGTTGTATACATCATTGCCATTGTATGGAAACACCACAATTTGTTTATCTACTTGCCTTTTGGTAGAAATTTGGGTTGTTCCTAGTTTTGGGCTATTATAAATAAAGCTGCTATGAACATTTGTGTATAAGCCTTTGTGTGGACGTGTGTTTTCATTTCTCTTGGATATGCTAATTCTGTGTTTACATTTTTGACAAAGTCAGGCTATTTTCCAAAGCAGTCATTTTACATTCCCACCAGTAGTGTATGAGTTCCAATTTCTCCACATTCTTATCAATACTTGTTATTTTCTGTGTTTTTTTTTTATACCCACCCTAGTGGAAGAAATCTCAAATATTACCATCCATACCCCTCTCACGCTATGCTTACTAAGACTGCAGAGAAATCAATTCAACTAACTCTATATTGATTAAATTAAAAAAAAATTGTGCACACATTTACTTGTTTCCAGAGAAAAAACCATGAAGCAAGGTATATACAGATATGTCTAGCTACACCTCTGTGCCTTCTACCCTGATCATTCCTCCCCATCTAGGTAAATGTTTATATTAAATTTTTTTTTTTTTTTTTTTTTTTTTTTTTTTGCGGTATGCGGGCCTCTCACCGCTGTGGCCTCTCCCGTTGCAGAGCACAGGCTCCGGATGCGCAGGCTCAGCAGCCATGGCCTACGGGCCAAGCCGCTCCGCGGCATGTGGGATCTTTCCGGACCGGGGCACAAACCCGTGTCCCCTGCATCGGCAGGCGGACCCTCAACCACTGCGCCACCAGGGAAGCCCTATATTAAATTTTTTAATTTAAATTGTTTCTATTGAAAAATATAAAGCACATATATTTGCATTTCAAGGCCAGTTGCATTGACAAGGCCATTCAATGGCTTGGGGTGCGGCCTGTGTGTAGCCTAAGAGGTTACTGTGTGCAGTAACCTTTCTTGGTTACTGCAGCATACAGTAAAACCTGTAAACCCTTTTGTATGGTCAGCCCACTCAAGATGGCTGTTCTCTTGCTCTCTGTACATTCCCTCCTCGACCAGTCCCTGCTTCACATACATCCTACTCACATGACTATCCAATCCTCTTAATCATAGGGCTTAATTAGTAACCGCCTAGTGCTTGCCCCTTGCCCCATCCACTGGTTTCTCTGGTAACTGGAGCCAACCT
>NW_006792345.1:66376-123488 GCF_000442215.2 Lipotes vexillifer | reverse complement strand
TGTCTCCCCCCCCCCCCCCCCCCCCGCCCAGGAGTGAAGATTGCTGCCCTGTCTTGCCTGCCATCTGCCACCCACAGTGGGGTGCCACTCCAGGACTCTGCTTCAGACTTGTAAGATTCCCTATCCAATAAATTGTTGATGTCTCTGGGCTCTTTCTTTAGTCTCACAGCTGGGCAATTACAAGGCTTGGAGTCCTGTGGGTTATAGTCCAACACCCTTACTTTCTTCACTGAGTGACATATCCTGCAGGTCGTACCTCAGCAGGACATAGAGATACTCCTTATTCCTTTTTATAGCTGCAATGTATCCCACTGGGTGAGTGTAGCACAATCTATTTCACTATGTATTCAGTGTTTGGATTGTTTCTTGTCCCTTTTAAAATTGTGATGAAATACATGTAAAATTTATCATCTTAACCAATTTTAAGTGTACAATTCAGTGGCATGAAGTACATTCACCTTCTTGTGCAACCGTAACCACCATCCATTCCCAGAACTCTTTTCATCTTGCAAAACTGAAATTCTGTACCCATTAGACGACTTTCCATTTCTCCCTCCCCCGGATCCCCAGCTCTTGGTAATTCTACTTTCTGTTTCTATGAATTTGACTAAGTACCTCATATATAGTATTTGTCCTTTCGTGACTGGCTTATTTCACGCAGCACGATACCCTCAAGATTCATCCATGTTGTAGCATGTGTAAGAATTTCCTTGCTTTTTAAGGTTGAATAATATTCCATTGTATGGCTGCACGACGTTTTGTTTATCCATTCATCTGTCAGTGGATATGTGGGTTGCTTCCACCTTTTGGCTATTGTGAATAATGCTGCTATGAACATGGGTGTGCAAATATCTCTTTGAAACTCTGCTTCTAATTCTTTAGAGTGCACATCCAGTGGAACTGCTGGATCATAGGTAATCCCATGCTAAATTTTTAAAGGAACGACCATGCTGTTTTCCTCAGTGGTTGTATGATTTTACATGCCCACCAACACTGTACAAGGGCTCCAATTTCTCCACATCCTCACCAATACTTCTTATTTTCTGTTTTTGCTTTGTTTAATAGTCATTATCCTAATGGGTGTGAGGTGATCTCTCATTGTGGTTTTGTATTTCCTGTAATTAGCTAATGTAATTAATATTGCAATGAAGAGCCTAGTGCCATGAAAATCCTTGTGCATAAGCTGGGTGCTCAATCTTGCTCATAATAACAGAAATACAAAATGAAATTGTACTAAGATGTAATTTCTCACCTGTCAGATCAGCAAAAACCCAAGTTTTTCCAACATATTTCGTTGGCAAGGCTGTGGGGAAGCTGGCACTCACATGAATTGTTGGGGAAAATGCAAAAATGGTACAACCTGCTGGGTATGAGGATTTGACATGTAGTAAGATTGCATGTGCCTTTACCCTTTAGCCAGGCAATCCCACTTCCTGGAATCTATTCCAAACTCACACCAACTTCCCCCTAGTATAAAGGGCCCTGAGATGAAGAGCTTGGTAGTTATTGTGAGTGGTTCCCTTAGGGTCTTCTTGCTTCCTTTAGGTCCCTTTCTCAGGTGGGGTTCTGAGCACATGTGCACCTCTTCAGACTCTCTTACCCTCGCTCACCTTTATTCCAGCCCCCACTGGGAAAACTTCCTGGGCAGGCTTTACACAGGTACAACTGGACAGAAGCTCCCTTTAGACCTGTGCTGGAAGAGGGGCTCAGGAGCCAATGGATAAATTCCTTTTCTCCTTCCCAGCAGGATGGTTTGGAGACATTTCATGATGTGCCCCAGAATGTCCTGAGGGACTGAGTGCAGAGACCAGTTTGGTAATGAGGGGTTATTTTGGTGCTCTCTCCTCTACTGCTCACATTCCTTATGGTCACCTGCTAAATCAATACCCCATAGGCTCTGCTTTCAGGGGCACCCAGGCCAAGTCAGATACAGAACATACACTCTATCAAAATGATACAAGCTTATAAATGTGTCAAACAGTATGTTTAGTATTTAAGGAGCAGGGGTCCTTATCCTAACCCAGTGCAATTCCACAATGGTAACCAGGGATAATAGTTTCCAACCACTTTCAATGCACTAACAGGGAAAGGACTCAAGTCCGCAGGCCCAGCCTAGCTTCAGGCTTCGGGTGGGAGTGTGGGGATGGGGCACCCCCTGCTGGTTACATGGAGTCTGGAGTGGCTTCTGCCTCCCAGAGGGGCGGCACCTTTCTGGCTCTGGATAGGGCTCTGGATTGGTTTGCACGTTGCTGCTCCTGAAACTTCTTTGGGATTCTGGGCGGCTCCTCTTCCTGGGGTCCACCAGAGGCCTGAGACTTCTCCCTCACAGCAGCCCTGGAGTGTAGTCGTACCTTCTTCACAGGAGCTCGCAATTCCTCAAGTGTTCCTTTTGGCCAGGTGCCCTTGGCTCTCCCACTGCTCGGAGTGGAGGAAGGGGCACAGGCTTTGGACGTGTCCTGGAGTCTAGCTCCACTCCGCCCACTCACTGGATCTCTGACTATTGCACATCTCTGAGCCTGTTTCTTGGAGACTTGGGATTGTTGAGAGGCCCCAGTGAGACAGAGATGGTGAAGTACCCAGCAATGAGGTCTGGCCCTGAAATAGTCATTGAACCCAACGGCCTGAACTTTCATAGCCTCCCTCTAGTCTTTCCCAACCCTGGCCCCCCAGTTTGTGACTAGCCCTCAAACATTGGTTCCTCTGCTCAACTGGAAATGCCCAACCCACTCCCTGTCATACCACTCCAAGTGACTTTGCATAGCCCTTGGGCCTGACCGTGGGCTTCACTTTTCTTTTATAGGAGCCCAGGGTCATAGGGAAGTCTTACTTTTCTCAGACTCATGTGACTCAGAAGTAACTCAACACTAAAATAATGATTTATCAAATTCTAGGCCGAAACACTAGAGTCTTATCAATTGGGAGACTTAGCCCTGAATGGGGAAAACCCAGTGGGGAGGGTATGGAAAGTGAGAAACACAAGGGCTTTAGTGTAATGTGGCTGTCATTGACAAGGCCATGCTCTCTGGGGATGCTGCCCTATCCCCTGACTGATTGATTGATTGGGACAGGGTATTCACTGAGGTGAATGGTTCAAAGGCTAAATGAAACTTAGCATTGCCACCAAGCACATGCTCTGTTTTTACTGCAAGAGGCATTTCCTCTTCCATGAGTGTTTATAAACACAGACACCCCACCTAGGGTGGCCATACTAATTGTGCACTGATACTTCTGGTTCTTCTCTTTGCAGGCTCATAAGATTTAATTCCTGGCAACTGGGGGAAAAAAAAAAAACCCACCATACAAAAACAGTGAGTTTCAGTTTTATTTAGGGACCCTTACTGAGGACTATAGCCTGGGAGATAGCCTCTCAGACAGCTCTGAGGAACTTCTCAGAAGAGGTAGGGGAGGAACTAGTATATATATGAAATTTTTGACTGGGAAATATAGTCATGCATACATCTTTTTTTAAAAAACTTATTTATTTATTTATTTGGCTGCACCAGGTCTTAGTTGTGGCATGCAGGGTATTTAGTTGCATCATGTGGGCTCTTAGCTGTGGCATTTGAACTCTTAGTTGTGGCATGCATGTGGGATCTAGTTCCTTGACCAGGGGTTGAACCCGGGCCCCCTGCATTGGGAGTGGGGGAGTCTTAACCATTGGACAAGCAGGGAAGTTCTCAAGTTAAAAATTTTAGTGCTTTTCTATGTATGGGAAGATGCAAGAATCCGGGGTCATTGAAATTCTTCCTTAGACATGCATCTTAACTGTCTAGGAGCCATATATCCAAGACACAGAATTCTTCACCCTATTTTTCTCCATACTGAATTCTCCTCAGTGCACACTGTTGGTGGGCGACTGCAGTGGGTTGTGACTTAACTCTTTTTCTTTGTAAGTGGATGTTGGGCAAGACTCTTCGTTCTTTTATGTTTACATTGGCTTCCTGAGGAAAGGTTTGTCCATGTGACTTATTTGGTTAATGAACTGTTGGTAGAAAGAAGTATACGTGTCATTTCTGGGCAGAAGCCTCTAAGGGCCAGAGTGGTGGTTCTGGATGGTGGAGGCTCCCTCAGCCTAAGTCCTTGACAGAGGCAAAATGGAACAGAACCCCTGATCTAAGATGGACATGTAGTATGAGCAATGAGAAATCAACTTTTCTGTGTTGAGCCACTGATATTTTGGGTTGTTATTGCAGGATAACCTAGCACATCTTGACTAATGCATTCTAAATCCTTTCTGAAACAAAACAGTACAAACTAGAAAGCCAGCAGACTATTTCCCTTGAGATTGTGAGCCTGAGAATACAGAATTCATTCTTGAACAATGGATGGCAGGTCAAAGTATCCTCAAATCCAAGCACATCTTTTTCTGAGCCCCATTCCTACTAAAGGGAAACCGAGCAAACTTGCTCTTAAATGGTGACAGTCTCTCTGGATTTAATTTAGTCTTTGGGGTAATTCCTCAGTCTTTCAATTTTTCTTCCTTTCCCCCTTCTCATTCTGTAGCAGACACTGGGTTGCCTGCATTATCTCTATTCCCTGCTTCTCTGCCTACAGAATTGTGACGGTTTGGGTTCCACCCTTGGAGAAGGTGCCCCTTATCCTGGTTTAGGGATAAATCCTGACTTGTCTAAGCCAATTATGGCAGAACCATCTTCCTGCCCTTGGTTGGTTGGGGCTGAGAATGTGACCAAGTTCTGACTATGGAGAGAGACAGGGGAGGTATCTGCCTTGGGTCTTGTTTTTTGTTGTTGTTGTTGCGGTATGCGGGCCTCTCACTGCCGTGGCCTCTCCCGTTGCGGAGCACAGGCTCCAGATGCGCAGGCTCAGCGGCCATGGCTCACAGGCCCAGCCGCTCCGCAGCACGTGGGATCCTCCCGGACCGGGGCACGAACCCGTGTCCCCTGCATCGGCAGGCGGACTCCCAACCACTGTGCCACCAGGGAAGCCTGGGGCTTGTTTTTAAAAAAGAGACACAGGTTAAGAAACTGATTTTGTTACCCAAATATTCTCCCAAAGAAAAATCCAGGCTCAGATGATTTCACTGGTCAATTTTATTAAAGTAGAAATAAACACCAATCTCATACAAACACTTGCAGAAAACAGAGTAGTGAGGAACACTGAAGAAACTCTTTTTCTGAGGCCAGCATTACCTAGGACAGAAACCTATGAAGTCATTACAAAAAGAAAATTGCAGATCAATAGCCCTCATGAATACAGACTTAAATATCCTTACAAAATATTAGCAAATCAAATACAACAATATATAAAAATATAACACATTATGACCAAGTAGGATTTATCCCAGGGATGCAAGGTTGTTTTAATATTTGAAAATTAGTCAGTGCATGCTTCTCTCACTCTGCATCCTTGCCAGCCCTGGAGATTACAGATCTATAAGCTCTTATTCAAAATCCTCACATATGTTTCAGAACGCAGAAATTTTTGGATTTTAGAAAATTCTATGACACTCCCAGCAGACTCTGAATCAGTATCTCCTAATCAAACTAATTAATTAATGGTTTTGTAGCAGAATATAAGAAATATTCTCACCAAGCAAGATGAGTCAATGCTGCAAAGAGCCTCATATTAGCTCAGGTTAAGTCTTGCTGCTAAATGAACTGGCCTCAAACTCACCATCTTTCTGGTTTCCAGGACTTTATGAATTTTGGATTGGGGATAAGGGATTGTGGACACAAATCGTTCTTTAATTTTAGCCAATCCTGCTGCTGCTTTACTTTGCATTTCTCTGACCACTTGTTAGGTTGAACCCCTATTCATAAGCTTTAGACCATTTACGTATCCTGTTTTCTTATTGGTCTGTTAGAAACTGTAGGTACTTTTGACTTAGGCCTTTTGAATTTTTGTCTTTCACATATTTTATAAATATTTTCTCAGCCTACCATTTGTTTATATATTTTATCTTCTACTAGGAAAACTAAAAATTTGCGTGCAGTCAAATGTATCTTTTTTTTTTTTTTGGCTTTTTGGTTTCCAGACTTAGGGAGGATTTTCCACCCCAAAGTATTATAAATATGCTTGTTTTTTTCTTCTGCTATCTGGTTTTATATTTAAATATTTAGTATGAAATCTTTAACACATCAGAAAAGTATTTTGGTGTTTTGTGTTATTTCAGAGCAAGGTTTCTAAACCACGGCACTACTGACATTTGGAGTCAGATAATTCTTTGGTGTGGGGGACTATCCTGTGCATTGTAGGATGCTTAGCAGCATCTCTGGCCTCTACTCACTACATGCAATAGCAGCCCCCAGTTGTGACAACCAAAATGTCACCAGACATTGCCAAATGTCTGTTGGGGGTAAAGTTGGGTCGGAGCCAACCCAACTGGGTTGGAGCCCAGCTTTTGTTTCTTTTCCCCATAATCATGGCCAATAACGTCAGCACCAGTCATCAAATTAATCACCTTTTTTTCCATCCAACATATATCTGCAAATATTTCTGAATTCTTGTCCTTTTCTTGGCCAGTTCCACTCCACTACCATTCTTCTATTCACAGTATTCTGGGATCTACTCAGGCATTTGTTCTTCCAATTGAACTTTAAAATCATTTAAACCAGCTCTAATTGCACGGTATAGCTAGACTCTCTTAACACAGTCTTAAGAAGTAGTGGGCATCCTTGTCTTGATCTGGATTTTAGTGGAAACGACTTTGATATTTCCATTTAGTTTGCTTTATACTTTTGGGTTTTGATAAATAGTATTTTCATATTTAAGTATTTTACTTCTATTCCTTTTTAACTTATGATTTTATTAGGGATAGAGATCTATCCATCAATCCTATCTAGTGAGTGTTTATGGATTTTGGTAATCATATGATTTTTCTTCTTAATTTGCAAGAAAATGAACGATCCCTTTTATTTCCTGGACTAAACCCTGTATTAGTTTCCTGATACTGCTATAAAAAATTACCACAAATTTAGTGGCTTAAATCAACACACGTTTATTATATTAGGTTCTAAGAAGTGTAGGCTGGTATTGCATTTGCCCTCAATCTTCTCTGCATTTCTAGTCTTGCCTCCACCCTTTCTGCTCAACCTAAACTGCTCTTGCTAAAGGCACCAGAGACCTAAATTCTGGGGCCTCCGTTCCTCTATCTTCTGAGTCCTCTCACCATAATTTGATGCTGTTGACCACACTGTTTCACCTGAAACCCTGTCCTTTCTTTCCTTTGTTACCCTAATGATTCCCAGGTTTGCCCATCTTTCTGGCCACTCCTTTTCAGCCTCCTTTGCTGTTTTCTCCCATTCATTCACTCATTCTTTCATTGTTACAAACTCCCAATCTGTAATGTGTGTGATACCTTGTGTTGGAATCTCTAAGAGCCTCTTCTCAAAGGTCAGCCCCTTTATTCATTCCTAAGGTTTTAAATATCATCTGTATCCTGTGACATCCAGATTTTACATCCGGCTTAGATTACTCTTTTTAGCTTTAAACTCATATAACGCGAGCTGCTTATATGACATCTCCACTTGGATATCTTGGAGGCATTTCAAATTTAACATGTTTAAAATGGATCTACTGACATGCCCCTTCCTTTCCGCCTGCCTGCAGCTCTCCCCATCTTCACCCACTCCAGTGCACTGACCTTCACATGTCCTTCTGCCTCCTCTCCCTAATCCATCTCTCATCCAACACTTACTTGTTCATGCCTACTACGTGCCAGGCACTCCATCCAGTGTTAGCAATATAACCAACATTCTAGTGTGGGGAACAGGCAATAAAAAGTAATTACATAGGGCTTCCCTGGTGGCGCAGTGGTTGGGAGTCCACCTGCCGGTGCAGGGGACGCGGGTTTGTGACTGGGTCCGGGAGGATCCCGCGTGCCGCGGAGCGGCTGGGCCCATGGGCCGTGGCCGCTGGGCCTGCGCGTCTGGAGCCTGTGCTCCTCAACGGGAGAGGCCGCGACAGTGAGAGGCCCGCGTACCGCAAAAGAAAAAAAGTAATTAAATAAATAAATAAGATAATCACAGAGTGCAGAAACACTGTGAAGGAAATGAATAGAGGAATTTGATAGAGAAAGACCTGAAGAAGGAGCTAGTGAGGATGAGCATTTGGGGAGAGAACTCCAGGCAGAGGAGACACCATCTGCAAAGGCCTACAGGTGGAAAAGAGCAGAAAGGAGGTCAGTGTGGCTGGGGGGTAAAAAAGGGGGTGAAAAAGTAATGAGGTGCTGGAGAGGTACACAGCATCACGTCACGCAGGACCCTGAAGACCACAGCAAAGAAAGGACTTAACTTGAAGTGCAGTGAGAGCCACCGAGGATTTAAAGCAGGGGAGTTACATGATATGGTTTGCAGTTTTGAAAGATGACTCTGGATAATGGTTATGGGGTTTCTTTATGGGGTGATGAAAATGTTCTAAACTTAGAATGTGATGGTTGGACAACTCTGTGAATATACTAAAAAAAATTGTATGGTATGTGAATTATATCTCAGAAAAGCTGTTGGCAGGAAAAAAAATCATTCTGACTGTGGTGAGGGTGACCAGACAAATGCCAAGAGTATAGCCAGGGAGATCAACTGCATTCATCAGACGACAGAGGGATGAAGGAACCCGGGCCAGAGTGCTGCCCATGGGTACAAGGCAGGGTGTGGTGAATGTCATATGGGCTGGGGGGAGGAAGGAGGATTCCTTATGAAACTATTCCCAGCACAGAAGCAAGAATAATCTTTGAAGGATATAAATTGGATTGTGCCACTGTGCACCTTGACCCTTCAGTGGTTTCCTTCTGCAGGTAGAAGCAACCCCTCCCTGTGCATCTGGCCTTGGGGCTGCCATCCTGCCTTGGAGTCTCCCAGCCTCAAAGCCTCCCCTCTGCCAAATCACCCTCTTCTAACAAGGCCCTATCACCTGTCAAATCCCAGTTTAAGTGCCACCTTCCAGAAACTTTCTCATCCCCCAAATTACATTAGGGGCTCCTGCACAGCACTTGCCAAAATCTGTAGTCATGGACTGAATTGCATATTTCTTAATTTTTTGTTCATCTCCCCCTCTAGATTGGAAGTTCCTAGGGCAGGGATATTTTCTCCTGTGATCATGCCTCTAGGGCTCATCCCAGAGCATGGCGTAGGAACTGTACTGGAGCATTTGTTGGGTGAGTGAATTCATGAATAGAATGCATATATGAAAGCTAGTAAGCAGTGGGTGAAAGAAGCTTCCAAAAGGAGAATGAAATTAAAAAGACTCAAAAATGTAAGGGGCAACCCACAGAGTGAGAGAAAATATTTGTAAATCATATATCTGATAGGGGATTAATATCCAGTGTATATAAAGAACCCCTAAAACTCAACAACAAAAAAACAAACAACCCAATTCAAATATAGACAAAGGACATGAATAGACATTCTCCAAATGAGATATACAAATGGCCAATAAGCACATGAAAAAAAATGCTCAGTGTCTCTAATCATTAGGGAAATGCAAATCAAAACCACAGTGAGATACTGTTTCACACTTTTTAGGACATCTACTGTCAAAAAACAAAACCAAAGCCAGAAAATAGCAAGTGTTGGTGAGGATGAGGAAAGACTTGGAAGCTGCGTGAATTGCTGGGAGGTATGTAAGATAGTTAAGGTACATATCTAGGAATGGAATTGCTGAATCATATGGTAATTCTATGTTTAACTTTTTTTTCTTTTTTTTTTTTTTTTTTTAATGTGTGTCAAGTAATTTACAAAACTTGCAGTATCGCAGCAGTTGTGATTTCTGAATCCTAGAAATGCCCAAAGTAGGTTTGTCTGCCTAAAAGATCAGCACATTTGAAATCATCAAATAGTGTTGAGTTTCATTAACCCATGGTGTTATCCATTTTAGAGCCATGGCTCACAGGCCCAGCTGCTCCACAGCATGTGGGATCTTCCCGGACCGGGGCACGACCCCGTGTCCCCTGCACCGGCAGGCGGACTCTCAACCACTGCACCACCAGGGAAGCCCTATGTTTAACTTTTTAAAGAACTGCCAAAATGTTTTCCATACAGGCTGAAACAATGGAAAGCAGGAAATCAAACATAGTTGCACATCAAAGTTCAAAGCAGCACTATTTACAATAGCTAAAAGGTGGAACCAACCCATTAATGAATTAATGAGTAAGCAAAATGTATTATATACATACAACAGAATGTTATTCAGCTTTAAAAGGAAGGAAACTGAGGACATGAACAGACCTTGAAAACATTATGTTACGTTAAATAAACCATACACAAAAGGACAATTATTGCATGATTCCACTTATATCAGGTACTAGAATAGGCAAATTCCTAGAGACAGATAGTAGAATAGAGGTTACCAGGGTCTGCGGGAGCAAGACTGGGGAGTTAAGTGTTTAAATGGTACAGAGTTTCAGTTGGAGAAGATGAAAAAGTTCTAGAGATGGAGAGTGGAAATATTTGTGCAACGCTGTAAATGTACTTAACACCACTGAACTGTACACTTAAAAATGGTTAAAATGGGGCTTCCCTGATGGCGCAGTGGTTAAGAATCTGCCTGCCAATGCAGGGGACACGGGTTCGATCCCTGCTCCGGGAAGATCCCATATGCTGCCGAGTAACTAAGCCCGCGTGCCACAACTACTGAACCCACATGCCACAACTACTGAGGCCCAAGCGCCTAGAGCCCATGCTCCTCAACAAGAAAAGCCACTGCAATGAGAAGCCTGAGCACCTCAACAAAGAGTAGCCCCCGCTTGACGCAACTAGAGAAAGTCCACGCGCAGCAACGAAGACCCAACAGATCCAAAATTAAATAAATAAAACATTTTAAAAGGTAAGTAATGACACTAGTCATCAGTACATTTTGAACACATGGCCGAAGGATTCAGCTACAGTGAAGTGTCCCAGCTGAAGCTTTGGAAAATCAGGGCCAATACCCTGAAGGTTCAAAACCAATGGTTGTCACATTCTGCCTAAAGGAGATGCGCTGAGAGAACCGAAGAGGTTAGGATCCCCTTTCCAGGTCACCCCAGCAGCTGACCTCACTCCATCAGGAGCGCCAGCCCCTCCCCTCAGCGGCGACGCTGGGCTGGCTGTGGGGATGCCTTTGTTTTTCTATCTCACTTAGGAAAAGTACGTATCAGAATTCACACTGAGCGGTTTAAATGGTTTCGGAGCCCTCACCAAGCGTTGGAGGAGTTCTTATTTAAGACAACCATGATTATGCAGCTGAAAGAGCCGAGCCATGCTGCACCGGGTTGGGATGGGCTTGGGACTCTGTACCCAGGTTCTAACCACTGAGCCACCGTCGCTATGCTTCCAGTCTCCAGCTTCAAAGTGGGGTTCCCCGGTCCTCAGCACGATCCGGAGGCAGCTGATGCCGTGGTGCTAGAAGGATGGGAGGAAACTCACATTCAAACGTTCTCAATCCTTACTACTCAGAAAATTTTAAAGTTTTAGAGCTACAAGTAATGTGTTCAGCATGAAAACAATTTAAAATACAGAAGAGAGTGACTTCCCTGGCAGTCCAGGGCTTAAGAACCCACACTTCCACTGCAGGGCACAGGGGCCCAATCCCTGGATGGGGAACTAAGATCCCGCGAGTGGTGTGTGGCCAAAAAAAAAAAAAAAAAAAAGAAAGAAAGAGAAAATACAGAGAAGAAAAAAAAATTTTTTTTATATATGTATAAGATTATACATATATCTTTTCCATATATGTATAATTTTTCTTTATGCATGTGTGTAATTATATTTCCAGGAAGTTGAGCCATACTGTATTATTGCTTCATAATAATGCATAATAATTATTGTTTCATTGTATTTTTTTTTACTCAACGAATATTGTAAACATCTTTCCAAAAATATAATTCTAGTCAATTTTAAAAACTGCAAAGTATTGCATTATATGGGTCAGTTTTTCTCAACTTTTTTTTCCTATGACTGTCACCCAAAGGAACCTTTTTAGACAATTTTTTTCCTAATTCTCCCCCATGTGAAATGTTAATAGCATAGATATACTGTATGTCTTTTTAGGTACCGTGGCCAAAAACCATTGTAATAGCCTAGGTGTATTCACTCTTCTCCCCACAATCAAGAACCAATTTTGCTCCCTTGGGAGGCTATATTGACCCCGGTGACGATGCATGATAAAGCTGTACTATAATTTATTCAATACACCATTCGGCATTTAAGTTGCTTTTAAAATTTACCTATTTCACGCTGTGATGAACATTCTTACAAATTTAAATCTGTGCAAAAGTAGATGTGGAATGTATGGGTCCAAGGTAATGCGTATTTTTAAGACCTTGAATATACATTGCCAGTAGCCCTCTAGTGTACCGATTTACAGTCCAATGGGCATGGCACTTCCCTGTATTCTTTCCAGCTCTATTATGACTTTTTAGTGGTCATTACTTTTTCGTGTCAGAGCCACGTGGCTTGTTGGATCTTTGTTCCCTAGTTGTGGTATGCAGGCTTAGCTGCCCCGTGGCTTGGGGGAATCTTAGTTCCCTGACCAGGAATCAAACCCTCATCCCTGCATTGGAAGGCGGATTCTTTACCACTGGACCACCAGGGATGTCCCGAGGTCATCAATTTTAAGACACACCATGTTTTATGTACCACTTATAAAAAAAATTTCGCCAATTAAACTAGGATGCGCCACTCGTTCTTAAGGCACATCCCTATTTTGAGAGGTTAAACTGAAAAAAATGTGCTTTAGAATTGGTGAAAAAGATAATGAATAAATGTGCTTCATCTCTGTATAGGAAAGGGCTTGCTAAGCTTAAAGACAAACTCAAAGTATCCATGGCTTTGACTTCACCAAAATGAAAAACCTCTGTATGTCTAAACATTAAAAACAACAACAATTAAAAGGTAATCAAACAGAAAAATGTTTGGGGCAATTATGGCCAAGATAATAATCTTAATAAAGACCAAAAGAGCACTGGAGAAAGAAGCTGAACTGAAAATTTATATGAGGGAATCAGCATTAATTGTATATAATTTATTCTATTTTACTAATAATCAAACATGCAAATCAGGGATATGGTTTTTCTCAGTATTAAATTAGCAAAGATCAGAGGAAAGGAAAATTTCAATGCCAGCAAAACAAAGGGATACGGAACCGTCACCTGCTGTTGCTAGTGTTGTCAACTGCAATAACCTTTTACTTAAGTAGCCCTAAAAATATTCAGATTCTTTCATTGAATAATTTTACTCCTAGAAATCTATCCTGAGGAAATGATCTAATATTCTATGATGATTATACATTACATCTACTTATTATGGAAGAAAATCCTAGAAAACTTTAGGAAAAATAAACATCTTAGGGACTTCCCTGGAGGTCCGGTGGTTAGGACTCCGCACTTTCACTGCTGAGGGCACGGGTTCGATCCCTGGTCAGGGAACTAAGATCCCGCAAGCCAGGCTGCCAAAAAACAAACAAACAAACAAATCTTAGAAGTGTAGCCGTGTTGTTAAAGGGTGAAAACATGACATACTGTGTATCTTTTTAGGTTTTTTTGGCCACGCAGCTTGCGGGATCTTAGTTCCAGGACCAGGGATTCAACCCATGCCACGGCAGTGAAAGTGCCAAGTCCTTTCACAAGGGAATTCCCGAAAACATGATTTTATAATGCACTACCAGGGGAGATCAGAGTTTTTCCCTCATCTAATCAGAAACTAGTGTTCTTAAGTCATTTTTTTTTTGCCCTCACCCTGCAGTTTCCAGAATCCTAGTTCCCTGAACAGGGATGGAACCCAGGCCCTCGGTCCAGTCCCAACCACTGGACCGCCAGGCAACTCCCTTCTTAGGTCATTTAATTAGACCAGAGCTCTCAAATGCTGTAACCTATTAAGAAACCTTGAGAGATATCTTTGTGATGTCCTGGAGAGATAGCACCCAAGAGCAAAAACTGTTTTTGCTTTTGAATCACTCAGAGATAGACCTTCAATCTGGAAGACTTGGGAATCCCACATCTTGGTGACTTCAGCCAAAATGCCCTCTATTTCCTCTAGCTGTTTTTGCAATTGGGGGCAAGGAGCATCATTCACCATGATTGTCCCGTCTGAGTCCCCTCCACACCCAGCAATAGAGTTTTCCTTTTCAAACAGGTCCTATTGCGCCCTGCTGAAGACCTGCCAAAGCCTTCTCGTGTGCTTGGAGAGGCCTAAGGCCAAGGCCTAAATGGCCTTTCAGGATCGGGCCTCGCCTACCTGTGGGACCTTATCTTGGATCATCTTCTCCCTGTTCCATTGATGTCCTCTGCAGTTTTCTCAAACCTGTTAAAACCGGATACGACCTCCAGACAATTGTAGGGACGAAAACGTGCTTTACTTGCATCTTCCCGTGGTGGCACTCAGAGAGGCCTTCGCTGTGATACCCCTGTGTTTATTGCATGTGTCCACCAGGCCGAGGTGGGGAGGACAGCCGGCATCAGACAAGGGGAGGATTGGAAGGCTACGGGAATGGTCCCAGTTTCCGCAGTGCTGCCGGAAATCACGAACATCACTAATCTCGGGCCATATGCGCACATGGGGTGACCCTGGAGTCTTGCCGAATTGAAGGCCTCCACCTGGAGAATGGACATAACGATATCTACTTAACTTTGGGAGAATTAAGGGGGAACCTCCTCGGGAGAGCGAAGTCCGGCGTGCACCGGCGGCTTACCCTGCGCTCACGAGGCGCGACGGGACGCGCATCCGGCGCCCCCCTCTCGTGCGAGCGCCCAGCTGGCCGACCCCGGGGCGAGGCAGCGGGGGTCGCAGGGTGGGAGTTCGTTAGGGCAAAAGCGAGGTACGGGACTGGAGTCCGGGCCCCAGGCCCAACGGCGGCAGGTAAGGGGCAGTGGCGGCACGAAGGACTTGGACATGCTCCCGGCGCCGCGGGGGGGGCTTCGGGTGCAGGAAGTATGCAGTCCCGCAGCCCCCAGTTTGTCACGGGATGGCTTTAGGGAGAAAAGGAGTATAGGCGGCGCGAGGGAGGGGAGCGCTTGTACTTTCAGGTCTGCTAGGACTGCGGATAATAGGCTACGGACACCTCATCACAACCCAGAGCCCGCTACTGTTCCCGTAGGGAACTAATTGCCGCCACACCCCTCCCCCTTCTGGCGGGTAAGTCGAGCGAAGGGTTTGAAGGAAGACGCATGCGCGTGAAACTCAAACCGCTAAGGCTCGAATAATCGCTGTAAGGCGCAGGCGCAAAAAAGCCCGGCGGGTTTAGGGAGGTGGGCGGGGCTGACCCAAATACGCATGCGTGTAATAATTTACTGGTGGGAGGTGGGCCGGCTCATAATATTACGCATGCGCCCGAGCTCTGTGTGACGCAAGGGGGCGGTGCGGGAACCTAGCTGCGCGTGCGCAGAGCTTGTTCAAAGGGCCTTATTTAGGTTGCGCAGGCGCCCGCTAGCCATTTCTTCTTAGCCGCGCCGAAGTTGTGTGTGCAGGTGAGTGTTTGGTGTTCCGTATTTACCACCTAGCGGCCCCCGACGATGCCAGTTTCGCGAGGATTGCTTGTCCCAAGGTCTCTGTAGAGGCTGCGGGGGCTTTAGCAGCGGGGTCTTTAGCAAGGTGCGGGCTGCCGTTAGACACCAGGAACGGTTCGCCGAGTTGTGGCAGGGCCGCTGAGGCCTGCAGGCCGCGCCGACTCTATTGTGTGAGATGTCGGAGGAGGCGGAGCGGAAGCGGCCGCCGCCATTTCCTTGCCTCCACGCTGGCGCTAGGCCGGGTGCCCCCTCGGCTTGGGGCGCTGGTACCTGGTGCGCAGAGCGGCCTCGGGGGCCCGGCCGCTGGCCAACTGGGCGTTCGGTGTTGGAGTCGCCTGGGTCGGAACGTCCGCACGGGCTCGACCTTGACGGAGGCGGCCGCGGGCCGGCAGGGCGTTTCGAGATCAGAGGGCTGTTTAATTTTAACATTTTTCAGGTCTGACCTTCATCCCCATCTTTCAGGCTGTTTCGACGCCAGGACCCCCTAAGAGACGATGATGTTGGGCACCGAAGGCGGCGAGGGATTCGTGGTGAAGGTTCGGGGCTTGCCTTGGTCTTGCTCGGCCGACGAAGTGCAGCGGTTTTTTTCTGGTGAGTCTGAATTTTTTTTTTTTTTTTTTTCATTAAGTACTAGTCATTCTGTGGATGTCTTTTAGAAAGGATAGATGGGGTTTCCCTTTCAATCTTGAGAACTTTGCCCAGCAGCTGAACAAATATAACACTTTTCCAGTTTTGGCCTTTATTTGAAAAAGGGGCATTCTGCTTTGGAAAGATAAAATGTCATTTCTTAATTTCAGACAATTTTCCTAATCAAGATTTTGTAACTGAAGAGCTCTTTCTCATAGTTCTTGATTTGGCTCACTTTACAGTTGAGGACACTGAAGCCCAGGAAAGTTTTCTTGCCTATGTAGTTTTTTTCCCAGTATGTAGGTTTCCTGAATAACGTCTGCCAAATGTCCTTGTTCTCATTATTAGCATAAGATGAGATTGAAAGATACATTTGGGAGAAATTTACAGGTTTTGGAAGTATATTTGTAGTATTGACTTACTATCTGAATTTAGCGTGTGTAACGGAAAACGACCTGTAAAACAAGAACCAAGTACACTGGAAGCCACCTTGCAGTGGGCAAGACTGGGTTTGGCTTCAGCTGTGCAACTTGGAGCATTTTAGCTTGGTAACATTGATCCCCTTTCAGGTGAGTATTGGCCCTGCAATTCGGATTCGAGCAAGAAATTGTAATGTTGCTGCTAGTAAGGTAAAACTGTCAAATACCCTAAATCAAAACTCCAAACCACGTTTATTCAGAAAATGCTATAAAATCACAAGGTCCAGACGTAAAACTTCACTGAGGAGTTATAAAAAGGATGTTTAATGGACACTTGAATAGTGAGGACTTGGAGATAACTTCATTAAGAAAGTGCTTTGAATATTGGATTTTCTTGATGGATTGGGAATATATTTAGGGAATAATAAAGTGTGGTTATGAGAGGAAAACTGCTTAATTACTGAAAGAGACACCCTAGGAGTTAGTAATACCTTGCTCATTTTAGGCTTTGCAAATGCTCTGCTTTGTAGTGGGGGTATGTATAGGCATTTCATCACCCAGAGATGGTTTTTAGTTTTAAATTCTGTATTAACAGTTGTTTTCTTTCCAGACTGCAAAATTCAAAATGGGGCTCAAGGTATTCGTTTCATCTACACCAGAGAAGGCAGACCGAGTGGCGAGGCTTTTGTTGAACTTGAATCAGAAGATGAAGTCAAATTGGCCCTGAAAAAAGACAGAGAAACTATGGGACACAGATATGTTGAAGGTTTGATTTACATTGCCCTAGTAACAGTAAATAAAACATTAAACAAATAGAAATCTATCTTACCCCTTCTGAATTTTAGGTATTTGACCGCATGGAAATGGTCATCTAAGAGTTTATGGCAGCTCTACCTAGATTATCTAAAGACCCAGGAAGTCTGAACTTGGTTTTCTAACTTTCCAAAGTTGACTAATTCTAAGCACCTCTTTCAGTATTCAAGTCAAACAACGTTGAAATGGATTGGGTGTTGAAGCATACTGGTCCAAATAGTCCTGACACGGCCAATGATGGCTTTGTACGGCTTAGAGGACTCCCCTTTGGATGTAGCAAGGAAGAAATTGTTCAGTTCTTCTCAGGTATGTAGTCCTGTTTGTTGCTGAGCAGTGAGTTTTGGCTAGCCTCTGGCAACATGTGATTGAATAGACCTTAAGTTGAGTAGCTTAGATATTTAAACAGGTTGTGAGTATATGCAGATGAATTAATGTTTTCTTTTTCCTGGAGACCTTCAAATAATTTAAGCCCATCTTAAAGGTGGATTAATTAAGTATTTCCAAAATGCTAACTGCCTATATTTAGTATTGTAGTTCAGAGTAGATCTTTGAGGATTGTCCTCAACAACTTAACTACTTTCCTCACATTGCTGTACAGCTAAGTACTTCAAGTTAAAGGTAAGATCCCTTAACATTAGATTAGTATGTTAGGTTGTTGTAATTTATGGCAAGTGTCTATATTGTAAGAGACACTGGGTCATGGGACCAGAAATTCTCTGATCTCATTCTGTTTATACAAAAAAAACTTACGGAAACAATTGGTTTAGCCAGGGAATTAAACTTACTGAAAGTCAATCTAATATAAGTGTAGATTGAATGTAGTCTTTGTATCTGAAGTACAGAAAGTATTTTGAAATTGTTTTGGGCCTAAAGTATTTGAATGTTTAGCAGAATGTTAGAGCATATATTTTAAATACTGTTGCTTAATGTTCATGTTGTGATAAACTGGAATTAAGAACAAATCCTTTCATGGTTTAGTGTAGTATGTGTTAAAATCTTGACTTAACTAGATACATATCAAGTCCTAATATTTTGCCAGAATTTTTGCAATCAAGTCTGTTTTTATTGTTTTTGTCTAAATTGGTGAGAATTGAATGCTATCTGTCAACATCGTTAAATATGAACATAATTTCATATCTTCTAGGAAAGTGCTTTAAGTCCTTTTTGTAAGCTTGGGAATGTTTCCACGGAAAGGATTTTTCATAGACGGAATTTCCAGAAGTGAATCTTACTACTATTAGAGCATAAGAGTGCATGATTGTGCTGTGTTAGATCAGTTGTTTGTTGAAAGCTTAGATTGTATGTTTGTCAATTATATGACTAAACAATGTTTCAATTTGTATATTAAATGTTTAAATATGTAATTTCTTAAAACTGAAGTTCCACTAACTTTAAAACATTGCAATATGAAATGAGGTAAAAGGTATATCTTGAATTTAGTAAAACTGTTGTCTTTAATGCTTGAAAACTTGTTAAGTTCTTGTATAATTTTCAACATTAAGTTGCATAGATAAATAAGTATTCTTAATTGTTGAATTCTTAATGCATCCTGTGTTCAGCAAGTTTTTTCTTACATACCATGTCATGGGGTGTGTTAAGAATTAATAGTTTGTTATAATGGAACTTCATATTACTGCAATGAATTTTTAAAGAGTACTTGTTGAAAGCATACCGTTCACCTAAAGTTAAAATTCTGGTGTATTTAAAGCTATAAGAAGAATCATTTCTGGGCTTGTGATGTTAATATTGCCCCCCTACTGGGGTTATTTGTCCTTGGGTTGAAGGGTTGGAAATCGTGCCAAATGGGATAACATTGCCGGTGGACTTCCAGGGGAGGAGTACGGGGGAGGCCTTCGTGCAGTTTGCTTCACAGGAAATAGCTGAAAAGGCTCTAAAGAAACACAAGGAAAGAATAGGGCACAGGTGGGGATGGATGGTTGGTTGGATTTGTCACTTTTCTTATGGTAAACAATTAAATCCATATTCTCTCTGCTTAGAATCAAGGAAGAAGATCTGATTCCTAGTCCCAATTACTTGATGTTTTGCCACAATTTTCAAACTTCTCATATGTCAAAGTCCCATAGTGCTTTCAGATTAAATTACAGGTTTTGAAATTGTCCCCAGTTAATTTGGTCTACTTTACAATTTTGTAGGATTCCTAATTAACCCCAGTCACTGGAGTTGAGAGACTATGGTTTTAAAAATGTTAATGCAAACCTGGCTTTAGCTGTAATAACTCCACCTAGTAAATTAATATTACCATAAGAAAATGTGATACTTTCTGATCTTGTTTTTAAAGTTGAAATGCAACAAACTTTCTTGCTGTATAAATGTTTTCTGCATATGTATTAATAAGCATAGCTTTCAAGAAATTGTCACAAAAGGTTTTATTCTCTTTGCTTGTGACTATTTTTCATTGAAGCATGCGCTTACCTATGCTGATTCCTACTAAAAGCATAGGCTGGGGTATTTATTGGCAGAAGGAAATGTGTAGTGTGGGCTAGACTGTTGGTGGAGGCTGGCTTTTTAGCTCACTTGCTATACATGATGCCAATGGATTTAAGACATGAAATGTTGAAAGTTGAGTGGAATTCTTTCCCTCCTAAGACATTTATTTACAGTACTCCTCTCTACCCCTAAGGTTGGGCTCTCTGCCTCAGAGGAGTGAATTTTTTTCCTATAAAGTTTACATTAAATCTTAAAATTGAGTGAATTTCTGGTCATTGCCTATACAAATATAAGAAATCTGGCTTTAAATATTAGTCAGTTTCATGGCTATGACTACATTGTTTTCTTGTGTAACTGAATACCTGTATGAAATGAACTAATGTTTTCTCTCCCTTCCCCACTCCCTTTCCTCTTGAACAATGCTTTAGGTATATCGAAATCTTTAAGAGCAGTCGAGCTGAAGTTAGAACTCACTATGATCCACCACGAAAACTTATGGCCATGCAGCGGCCAGGTCCCTATGACAGACCTGGGGCTGGGAGAGGGTATAACAGCATTGGAAGAGGAGCTGGCTTTGAAAGGATGAGGCGTGGTGCGTACGGTGGAGGTATGTGTATTGCGCAGGTGTCACGAGGTCTGTTCTTTATGTGACTTATTTAGTGATTGTACTTCTTGCCTTTCAGGTTATGGAGGCTATGATGATTATAATGGCTATAATGATGGCTATGGATTTGGGTCAGATAGATTTGGAAGAGGTAAGGTAAGAATTGAATTTCTCATCTGAGGGATACTTAACTCTTGTTCATCTAGACCTCAATTATTGTTTTTCAGGAATGTCAGATCACAGATACGGGGATGGTGGCTCTACTTTCCAGAGCACAACAGGACACTGTGTACACATGCGGGGATTACCTTACAGAGCTACTGAGAATGACATTTATAATGTAAGTGTAGGATAAGTTGTATATCTCAGTATAACAGTAAAAACATGGTTCTTATTCTGCTTAAGTGAAGCAGCATGTTAAAGTTTTGTTTCCTGTAACAATATTTGACTTGCTTCTCTGAAATACCTTATATTTAGTTTTTTTCACCACTCAACCCTGTGAGAGTACATATTGAAATTGGTCCCGATGGCAGAGTAACTGGTGAAGCAGATGTTGAGTTTGCAACTCATGAGGATGCTGTGGCAGCTATGTCAAAAGACAAAGCAAATATGCGTAAGTGTGATTTAAGGATCTTCAGGTCTCTTATAGGTAGTTGTGTGACTGATTATGATAAAGGAATAGTAAGGATGAGAAAAGTTTGTAATCCAATAATAGGGTTCTACGGGATGTTTAAAAAGTGCGTGGGTTTTTAAAGTTAGTATGATTAAAAAATTTGTGATAAGAACACTGACTAAGGTATATGCTTAACTGACAAAGCAATTTAGGTGAATGTTTAAGACTGCTTTTTTGAAACTTGCATAAAGTAAATCACCTGAGAGAAGCAGCTAGAATTTTTGTTTTACTAAAAGTATTTATAGTTCACAGATCTACTTAAAAGAACTAAAAGTGCTTATCTTTTTCTTTCACCAACAAACATTTTCAACTTTTTTTTTCTCATTTCAGAACACAGATATGTAGAACTCTTCTTGAATTCTACAGCAGGAGCAAGCGGTGGTGCTTACGGTAGCCAAATGCTAGGAGGCATGGGTTTGTGTAAATATCACTTTAGTGTCTTTTTTTAAGCTAACCTTGTATGCCTTTTCTCTCATTTCAGAACACAGATATGTAGAACTCTTCTTGAATTCTACAGCAGGAGCAAGCGGTGGTGCTTATGGTAGCCAAATGATGGGAGGCATGGGCTTGTGTAAATATCGTTAGTTTTTTTAAAAACCAAAACGTTTATATCTGTATGTCGATTATATAAGTTAAGTTAATTTATATATAAGGAGTTTAGCATAATTTAGGCAAAGAAAAGTTTTGATTTGAATAGTATGTGTGCCTTAAGTCGTTACATAAAACTGTTAGATAACAAATTAGTTTGAAGTATTTTTGGGGGAGGGGACTACAGAAAGAAACTAGTTGATTTGTCTATAAGTATGAAGTATAAATCTAAAAGTAATATTTAGCAAAAAGCACAGGATCAAAATAAATTTTGGGGCATAATCAGGTGTTTAGTGATACCTGTGTATTGACCTACCCTTAATATATCGAATTATGGGGGAAAATCCCACTAAATCCAGTTAAACATTTTCATAAGGTCTTGTCAAAATGCCTCTACTTACAGAAACGTGGATTCAGTCTTGCTGATGTGTATGCTGTTGGCCTTGTGGTTTATAAGTGACTAGCTCAAATGATGGATAGAAAGGTAGTCTGGTCATAGACAGTAGGCAGAAGGAGGGCACAGAGGGTTATATGTAGTGATGTAAGATCAAGACTGGAAAATAATAGATTAGAATTACAAGCCCGGTACCACCAGGTACCACATTACATAAGGAACAAGGTTCTAATGTTCTCTTAACTTAACAGCAAACCAGTCCAGTTATGGCGGCCCAGCCAGCCAGCAGCTGAGTGGTGGTTATGGAGGCGGCTATGGTGGCCAGAGCAGCATGAGTGGATATGGTAAGTGTGTTTTTTTATATACTTGAGTAAGTTTTAGGCAGGTTTCTTTAGTTGGGAATATTCAGGCTCCTTTTTGGTGAAATTGGGTTATTAAATGTATGCTCTTAATCCTAATATAACTGTTCAAATAGCTTAACTTTCAGAATCAATCATTGGGAGGGGGAAGTATTCTATGAATTCAAAATAGTCATTATTGCAACTTTGAATAATGTCGAGCCAGAAAACATCTGCCTCCATTTGTTAAAACATTAAATAAAATTGTTCACTTCTTCTGTCTTTTTGTTAGCAATAAATCCATTTTAGATGGAGGGAGAATTTTAAATAATAGAATGGTGGTTGGGTTTAGGACCGTATTTACTAGTCAGTTAACCTAGGATTGGTTTTATTAATTATTTTTTCAATTGGTCTAAAGAATGGTGATTTTGGTATTATAGTCTTACCCTACAAAATCCTTTTGCAGACCAAGTTTTACAGGAAAACTCCAGTGATTTTCAATCAAACATTGCATAGGTAAATATTTTCTCGAAAAGTATAATTTAAATTCCCAATAGCAAATACTGATATGTTGTAGTAACACTTCCTATAGCAGTCAATGGCTCTGATTTAACTCCATGGAGGCTGCCATTTTGGGCACAGTGAGTTGCCTTTAGTCCAACTTCGTCGTCTCACTTCCTGCCCGCCATGAATAGGAAAAGCAAAGAGATTGCCCCTGTGCTCCCTATTCATATATGCCATTCGATGGACACATTGTGAATGTTTATGGTAAATTTTTTTTAAAATGCTTTGTTTAGCTTTAAAAACAACATGAAGTAATTTTGCAATTTTTGAAAAACACTAGTTTTCCTTTAAACTTAATTTTCCACGTTGATCCTGAAGCATCCAATTAAATGGTAGCACAAGAGTCTGGCAAGTTGGTACTGCAGAGAAAAGGGGTTAATTGAGATTTGTTTGGAGTCGGGAGTCCCTTTTCCCAAACATGCTTCTCGCCACTTGGACAGCAGCCATTTGTACTCGTATACTTTTTAAACTTTTTTTGGAATGCTATATTTTAGTTGACTGATAATCTGATACTTATCCTGACTTGTCAAATTGATCTCTTTGCAGGCAGCCAAGGAACAGTGAACAGCAGCTACTACAGTAGTGGAAGCCGAGCATCTATGGGAGTGAACGGAATGGGAGGGATGTCTAGCATGTCCAGTATGAGTGGTGGATGGGGAATGTAATTGATCCTGATCACTGACTCTTGGTCAACATTTTTTAAAAAAAAAAACAAAACTTAAGTTTTAACAGTTTTGCAATACAAACTTGTGGTTTATGCTTACTCTAAGTGGAAATCAGGATTGTTTTAAAGACTTAAGGTTCAGTATTTTTGAACACATTCATTTAGGATGTAACTAGGTTGAGTAATCTGTTACTGTTAAATACTTTTCAGCTTTTCTCAAGTTAGTTATATTGTAGGACGTACTTAAGCAGTAGGTGTATTTAGGTTAAAGCAGTTGAATTATGTTAAATGTTGCTTACACCACATTACATTGAACACTGTTTGGACGCATTGTTGAAAGACATGCTTTTTTGTGAAACTCAATATAGGAGCTGTGTCTACAATTAAAAGTGAAACATTTGGCATGTTTGTTAATTCTAGTTTCATTTAATAACCTCTGTGGCACGTAAGTTTAAGCTTTTTTTTAAGTTAATGGGGAAAATTTGAGACGCAATACCAATACTTTAGGATTTTGGTCTTGGTGTTTGTTTGAAATTCTGAGGCCTTGATTTAAATCTTTTCATTGTATTGTGATTTTCCTTTTAGGTGTATTGCGCTAAGTGAAACTTGTTGAATAAATCTTCCTTTTAAAAACTGCACTTTGTCTTGTCTGTGCTTCAGTGTCATGTGGACTGTTTCTTGGTGATCTATTCCTGCCTGGGGCGTAGGTGAACAGTGGCCCACGTCTCTGGCTGTGGCAGACAGGCTTGGCAGTTGTGGCCGTTTTGTAGATGTCTTCAGACCTCTCTTCCCTCCAGTGCAACTGAAGGTAAACGTAGCTCTGGGGCCCTGTGGAAGGGCTTGTATGTCTGGCCTGGCTGCACAGGATCTGATCTGAATTTTTGCCTTTGACTTGCTAAGCACTTGCACAAAGCCAAGGGGGAGGCAGAAGTCTCCTCACTGCATGCTGTGCATGTCCATGGAAGCCTTTTGAGCATGGCTGAGGAAGTGCCAGAGGCAAGGGGTGGCTGACTAGAGCTGCCCCTTCCTAGTCTGATGGCATCTTTTGAATTTTGCTTATATGGGGTATCTTCTAGAAGGAGCTAGCTCGTAGAGAACTTTCACATTGAGGTTTCAACCTTTATTTTTGCCTCATTCCTCAAGATCAAAACTACTTAAGAGCGACATTCCATTTATTTACAAAGCTTCTGAAGTAGAATACCAAGTTGTACTTCAGTAATTGAAATCATTATCGTATATAAGAACTCAATGACATTTGCTAGGAAAGTAGTAAGCAGTTCTTACAAGTGTAGTTCTAGGATTCCCTTCAGATACTTAACACTAGTTTGGGAATTGCCACTCATTCATCATCCCTCTAATAGAAAAAGTTTGCTGTATTGAGGTTAGAATTAAGAATTGGAGCTGTGAATATAGGCTTGTGCTGTTTGAAGCCACATGTGTACATTTTTACTTGCTGTGACTGCTGAAGGTTTCCTCTTGGGTGAGGTGAGTATGGTGAGTGTACTCTGAAAAATTGCGTGGAATGATAGTCGTTATTTACAGACTGTAGATGGCAGCATTGTGCGAAGGTATGCGTGAAGGGCCCTGCAGTCTGCCTGCCCTGCCACACGCTCTCTGAAGGCTGGGTGCATACCTTCAGTTGGGTTGGGGATACAGGAGTGTTGTACTTGATGATTTTCTGGGGAGGCACTGTTGAGCGTTGGTGTTCAGCTGCTGCCCCTGAGATCTTTACTGAGTTACTCCATGTCTGGGGAATTGGACACAAGGAGGGTTCCTTCCCCTCGTCCTCTAGTTTTTCACAAGTTGAAAAACATGCCTTATTGGAGGAAGAAAAGGGACTAGAATTAGAAACTTGAAAGAACTCTAGAAACATTGTGGTTCTTTGGAACCTTGTGAAAATCTGTAGTTTGGAATGAATGCAGCTTTGGAGCTGGGCACAGTTTTGGAGGCTGGCCATACAGATTCGTGTTTTTCTGTAAGATATTAGGAAAAACTCGAACTTTTTGGCCAACCCAAATATATAAGGGAACAACTTTTGGGCTTTGGTGATAGGTACTTTCTCTGTGCTTGTTGGACTTATCAGCACAACTTGTCCTTGGCTCAACTGGGCAGAGCAGCCTGCACCCCAGAACACAGCAGGCTCAGGTCTTCACCTCGAATGCAGTTGCCCTCACCAAGGGCCTCGTCCTGAAATGGGGGTTGCTTTGGGCATCCTGTGAAGCTGACACAGCTCCTTCATTTTCTGCACCAGAATGAAAAATAGATGATTTTATTGCAGGGCTAATGATGGGTATTCATGAGTGTGAAACAGCAAATTTCTTGACTGTGAAAAATAAATGATTTTATTGCAGGGCTAATAATGATGGATATTAATTCACAAGAGTGTGACACAGCAAATTTCTTGACTATGAAAAATAAATGATTTTATTGCAGGGCTAACGATGGATATTCACAAGGGTGTGAAATAGATTTCTTGACTCTGAAGCAGTGAAGGCATGCTGGGGCAGCCGGGAGGGAAAGGAATTGATTACACTAGTGGGTCTGCTGCAAAATAGGTTAATTCTTTGGAAACTGAAAAATGACAATAGCAAAATCATGAAGGTTATATCTGAACCAAAGCCAGTGGTGTCAAGGGAGAAGAATTTCAATCCAGAGGAGCTGAATCCATACAATTTGGAAAGGAGAGGCGCGCAGTTTCTGGTTCCCGCATGTTGTGTTCCAGAGTGACAGCAGCCCAGGCGAGGATCTTGTTCTCTTGGGAAACTTACCTCCCAAGTCCCTGGCCACCTCGAGACCCAAAGAGTTTGGCACTGCTCTGAGGCTGCCCACGCCCATGAAGACAGGCTGGCAACTGGTCCAGAAAGCAGTCCCTGCTGATGCCCCCACCTTAGGAGCCGGTGGAGGAGGAGCAGCGCTGAAGGAGCAGCGTGTGGCAGCTGTCACACACACGTACTGGCTTGGGGTAGGAGGGCAGGGCCAGCTCATTACTGGAGCACGTGTTGCAGAAGATGTGGCCACAATTTCGGCAGTGGTGCTAGAGGATGGAAAAGAACTCATACGCTCAGAACACGCTGAGCTGCCTGGGTCTGCACACCCGCTCTAGTTTAATGCTTTAAAATCCCTCCCTCATGTATCAGTGAGGCATGTACCAATTTGGAATGGGTTTGTAGACCTCTTGTTTCTACATTTATGTCCCTGTAAAATCCATGGAGTTTTGGAGGGGTGAGTTAAGGTTCTTTTCTTTGTTTCATTGGACTTGACAGCTCTTAACTCACTGAGTTGGTAGTCCGTGCTACTTAAAGAGCCTGGGTTCATTCTCTGCAATTGCTACATTCCATGGTGGTGACCCAAGGTTTCTTTAGCCAGCCCCTCATGAGAAGGGTATCTTGCTTTTGTAAACAGTGCTGCTGTTTGAACCTTGGGCACATGGCAGACGCCAAGACAAGGACCTGTGTGTCCCTCTATACATCACTTCTGCCAACTGCCCCCCCACTCGCCAGTCAGGCTAGACAGTGGACCTTGAACTGGGCCATTCAGTGTGGGGAGCCTTAGTAAAGGCTCTATTTTGTGTGAGATCTGTATCCTGCCCCTGTCCTGCCCAACTGGTCAATAAAGGCCCTCTCAACCCTGGACCAAAGGCTGGGCCCAAGACCACCTGTTCCGGAACCTGAAGGCAGGCTACACAGGCATTCACCGGGGGCAAGTGCCCTGCCCAGATTGCCATTTACCTTTTGGTGCCACCTGGATGCCTGTCCTGAGACTTAAATTGCCCATGGGTTCCCCATAGATTCTGGTTTTGCCTAACTTAGATTTTGGTCCTGTTGCTTCCAAAGAATTTTCAGTTGATACACACAGACCATTTCTGCAAACAAGCAGCCCCAACTCCCAAATCATTGAGGACTGTGATGGAGACAAGGCCTGTAACTTACCGGCTGGGGTCCCTGAAAGGGGGCAGGCTGGAAGGTCGTCTGCATGGGCCAGCAGACCAGTGAGCATGAACACAATGCAGTGGGCCTAATCCCACAGGCCTTTTCCAGAACCAGAGGAAGGAGAGCCCAGGCAGGGCACGAACTCAGCCCCTGGGCGAGCGAGTGGAGGGCTACCCCACATACCTTTCTCCGGGAAATGGAAAACTCCTTTTCACACTGCTTACAGTGCGTGGCTTCATCGTCTTTCAGCCAAGTGTGGCCCTGAGGAGGAAAGAACACCACAGAATCCCACTTTATGGCTCGGTTCCTGATGAACCTTTAGCTGTGTTCATCCTTCAACCCAGCATCTGCTGTCCCTTCCTAATAGCACCTGGTCTGCTTTTGTGGGACTGCCTCTTCTCCACTAGAAGTGGCCTCACAGGACTGTCCTCCACCCTGACCACAGCTGGAGCTCATGTGCTGCAGCCTGCCCGCCCTCTGGCTTCCTGGTCTCCACAGGTTGCCCCCAGTCCTCAAGCCAGATTCTCCAGCCTTCCGTTAACCTGAGACTCACCACCCCCTTTCAATAAATGCCCTGTGGCTGAGGTAACCGGAATCAGGATCTGGTTAACTCCACCCCTGGCTGAGACATTATCCAAAGTGCCTCCTGAACTGGCAGGAGGAAGAAGGGCCAACCCTGTCAGCCAGACTAGAAAATCGGTGACAGCAGTCCCCACCGTGAGACAGAAGGCAATGTGCTGTGGAGACAGGAAGCCCTTCTCCATACACACTGACCCCCAGTTCTCAGGGCATCGTGGGAGGCAGATGTCTCCATTCTGCCCAGGAGCCAACTGAGGCTTAGAGAGATGCTTTTGGAGGTCTTTCTAAGGGAAAACTAGGATATGCGATTTATTCAGCCTCAGGGACTGAGGTGGTCAGGGGTCAAGGGCCCTGTGTACTTTCACGGCTCCTTGGCTCCATCACTTTCCTGATGACACAGAGAGATCTTATGATTGGGAGCTGCAGCACCGCACCCAGGGCTTTCAACCTTGGGTTCACTAGTTCCACGCAGCTCTAGAGTCCCATTTTATGATTTTTATCCTCCCTCTGGCACTGTCAGCTGACGTTTTGTGCACACTTCTCTGCAGTGCAGGGGATACAAAGATAAACAGCTCACAGCAATGACATCCAAGGAGCTTTCGGTCTACAAGGGAGGATACAGTAAACTGATGTGAACTGCAAGTCCAGGCTGCTGTTAGTTGCTGTGACAATTTGCTTCTGACCTGAGGTGCCCTGGTAGTCAGAGACATTAGGATCTCTGCTCTAGCATACGCTGGAGGGTGTCTTGTGAAGAGGGTGTTTGTGCACTGCTGCCACAGCAGAGCTGAGGCTGAGGCTAGGAGCTCCTGCACCCTCCTCTCCACTCTCTCAGCCCCAGCTTGGTACTGCATGGGGTCACCTGGACCACATGCTCCTGCTCTCCTTAAGCTGTGTGCGCCACTCTGCCCTCCCCAAAATGGTCCAGAAACTTGGCCCAGCTCAGGGCTTAAGTGGTTCCCAGAAATGGCGCAGGGCACTTTAGTGGGCCAGTGTGGCCTCTGGCCCCTCACTTGGAGGGAAAGGTCTTACTCTCACTATTAAAAAAAAAAAATACCTGGATCTCTTTCTGCCACTTTTCATTTCCTTCATTAGGGCACCTATGATCTAGGCCTAATGTCAAACTACAGCTGACAGCAGAGAAACCAGAACCTCGGTTCCAGCTTGGGCCCTGCCACTTGCAGCATCGTCATCTCAGCCAAGTTAATGGCTCTGAACAGCATTTTCTTATCTGTAAATAAGTGACAAGAACCACCAATCAACCACACATTCTCACCTGATTTTTGTGAGAAAACCTAAGAGCATGCTAGGATATTAGCACGAGCTAATAGCTACGAGTAGTGATTCTTACGTTAATAACATTAATAATCCAGTACCTTCAGTGCCTTATTTACTTCTTTGATGTCTTCCATCTTCAGCTTTGACCTTAAAAAAAAAAAAGAGAGCGAGAAAGAGAGAGATTCATAGCCTCACTAGTGGGGCTTTCAAACTCGAAGTAAACCCACAAAAACTTTTTGGCTTTGTGAAGTCAACAAGACTTGTAAGAGAGGAGTGTGATAACACGAGTTCTTGTAAAATTATTTCTTTCCACCTTTTTATAATCCCAGAGTCATCTCACTGTTGGCTCATGTCTGGCGCAGTCTGACGCTGAGCCTGTGGACTGAGTCTGGCCTAAGGACAAACTGTTGAATTGGCAAGGATTTAAAAAGACTTTGAAATAGCTGCATTTAAAAATTGAGAATTATCTCATAAAAGCCCATGTTTCTGGCTTCTCTGGGCAACTGTTCCTGAGTGTGACATGTGCTTTAAGTCGGGGCGGGGGAGGGGGGCGCTCCCGTATCAGGCCTGGGCTCCCCCATGGCAGGAACCTGAATCTGTAGGCCTCTCACCAGCCCCTTTCCTGCTGCCTGCCTGCTCTGTCTAGAAAGGCCAGGCTCAGGGGGCATGATTGTTTGTTCTTGTTCCATTCTTTTTAAAAATATTTATTTATTTATTTGGTTGGTTGCACCGGATCTTAGTTGCGGCATGTGGGCTCCTTAGTTGCAGCTCGCGGGGTCCTTAGTTGTGGCATGCGAACTCTTAGTTGCGGCATGCATACTGGATCTAGTTCCCTGACCAGGGATCGAACCTAGGCTCCCGGCATTGGGAGTCCTAACAACTGTGCCACCAGGGAAGTCCCCTTGTTCCATTCTCGTTAGTGCAAGAATAATTCCTTAGTTCTCCACATAAAAGACAGGACTGAACATTGTCTAAACTGGAAGAATTAAACCAGATAAAACGAAACATATGTATTTGTCAAAGCCTTTTTTTAAAAGCTGAGATTAGCCTAAGCTGTCACTGGATTAGCCTAATCTAAGTGCCGGAGAGGCAGGCCTCTGAGACACAGCCTAGACTTCTAGGGAAGGATTAGGAAACCAAACATCAAGGCCTTTAAAAGAAAAACCCCTGCGGCCTTCAGGAGTGCTTGGAGGTGCTCCTTCCATCCCCTGACTGGCTGCAGAAATAGGCCAGTGGGCTGACAGGGCCAGAGGCTGTCTGGGATGGACAAGGTCAAGATGGCAGCCTCAACATACAAGAACTTTCCTGGGAAATACAATTTGAAAAGAATCCAGATGTTCCCAACATAAACTGGGCAGCTGTGCCTGTAGTTGGTGGAGGCATCTGAGAACAGGCTTCTCTGTCATCTGGTGTTGGCTTGCAAAAAGAAAGGAGGAGGGGAGAAAGCACTAGCCTTGCCGTGGTATGTATCCCTGACATGGCAACACCTACACAACCCGGCTGTGAAGGACATCCTGAAGCTGGGTCAGGCAGCAGTGCTGGGAGGCTGCCAAGTGCAGGAGTGCGTTTTCAAGACCAGAGCCTGTCCGCTTTTCTGAGGCCTGTGGCCTACTAGGAGTGTGTCTCTGACTCTGTTTCCTGTCTGTCCAACATGAAGAGGACAGGCAGGAGAAAAAGTGGGGCTAGCCACCTGAGAAGGGGGGAGGGCACCCCGAGGACACCTCACTCTCCGTCTGTCTAAACACCACTGCAAATCCAAGAAGCCAGCACCACGCCAGCCTCCACATCTGGTTCTCATTAGTCTCAGGGACGCCCTCAGACCTGGCCTGTGCTCTGAGTGTGGGGTTGACACCTGGCCTTGCCCACTCTCCAAGAGCTCTCCCCACGGTGGGGGCAGCAGCACAGGGCACTCGGCCTAAGAGGTGGCAGGGAGCCCTCAGGGCACAAGGGACCAGCAGCCCTGGGCTGATCTAGAAAGATATGGTGAGTGGGAGAGTTTGGCGAATGGGCAGCATCTTCACGTCAAACTATTGAAAAGACCACATTCCCACCAGAGTCATAACATTTTCCTTTCTTGTTTTTCTTCATACTTTTGTGGGCCAGCCCAGAGCACTGCTTGAAACCTTCCAACTTTCCAGACAGAAAAATCCTAAGGCTGTGCACATGTGTGGACTACTTTAGTGTGTTTCTGGTTTATCCTCACGTTAGTTCCTACCTCTGGACCTTTTCTGGTCACAGTGTCTTCTGCACTGGGCCTGAGCCCGGGCTGTGCTGCTCACTGTGGCTGCATCAGGACTCAGGTGGGAGCAGTGAGTCAACCTGGGGTCTCTGTGTGAGTGATGGGGAAAGAGGAACTTTCGTTTCTCTGACGGACAGCTCTGCTGGGTGCCACACTGCCCCCGTGGGGGCCAGCCCCACCTGTGAGGTAAGTGACAGACAGAGCTGGGAGGTAGAGACTGATTCCTGATGACTTTTTTTTGCTTAAGCAAGCCAGTGTGAGTTGGATATCTGTCACTGGCAACCAAGAGTCCTGACTCAAAGAGAAAAAGCTACACACTGGGTTTAAAAATGCAATCATCACACAAACGGGCAAGTTCCACAATCTGCACTGTGACCTATCAGACTGTCCAGAGCAACCTGGCAGGACTGGCACACCAGGGAGGACAGCTGTCAAGTCGAAGGGGAGACAGAACCAGCAGGGTCTGCACTCCTTCAGCATCACCCATTGGAGACAGACAGACAGACTCTGCTAGATGTGAGTATCCAGTCTCAAGAGAGGTTCAGTGGTCACCATACTTGCACTGTGGCAGGCTTACATTCTCAAGCCACAGTCCTCCCTCTGGAGCTAAACACACAACCCTCTCATCACCCATCTTGTTCCCTTGGGACACAGATACTAAGTTTGTGAACATGAGGGTTCCAGTCACTAGCAAAGGATATTCTTGATGAATTAATTAACCCAAACCAGTGCTGTGTCCCTGGGGCCTGACTTCCTGGGTTTGGTGTGTGTGTGGGGGCGTCACCCTTGAATAGCTGGCAGGCCTCCCCGACTGTCCTTCCCTCCTCTGACAAGAGGACACAGGTTTGGGGCTTGAGTGATGCAGTGGGCAGGCTGGTGTGACTCTCCAGGGGCAGGGAGGCCTAGTGGCCCTAACGGAGGCGGCAGACAAGGGGAATGGGGCTCTTACTGGCTGAGGTGCAGACCCATTTCCTGGAGGGCTTGTTCCTGCTCGTCACAAACCTTCTGTAACTCTGTCTTCTCATCCTGGAGCTCCCGCAGCTCCTAAAGTGAAAAAACCAGGTGCTTGACACAGACTTGAAAGTCTTTTTTTTTTTTTAAGGTTTAGTAATCATAGTGACAAGCAAGTTGGAATGTTTTTCTTTTTCTTTTTTTCCTGTTGTGTTTTTTCTTTTTTGGCCACTCTGCGAGGCATGCAGGATCTTCATTTCCTGACCAGGGATCGAACCTGTGTCCCCTGCAGTGGAAGCGCCAAGTCTTAATCACTGGACCGCTAGGGAAGTCCCTGGAATGTTTTTCAAGAGCAAGAAACAGTTTTGCTGTAGTAACCTTCTTCAAGACACGGTTATTTCATAGGTTCCCTCATGTTTCACCAGAATGGGCAACTGGAAGGTGAGCACTTCAGGAGTGGCTCTGTAGTGCAGACAGTGACGTGGGGCGAGAAACGTTCAAAACAGACCCTCACAGTGCAAAAAAGCCTGTGTCTATCTGAGTTTCTATGAAAAGACAGATTTGTATCAGGGCAAGCTAGTTTAGGAATAAACTGTTTTTCAGAGAGGGCTGGTCAAAATTTCCTGAGAATGAATGAGCAAGGCTGATGAAGGCCAAGATCTGGGATCTCTTTCATGGCCCCGAGAGTGGCAAGCCCTTCTGGAGGCCCCGAGCCATGGAGTGAAGCTCACTGGGGATGATGCTGATGACTATTTGTAATCTGGGGCCAGCACACCTTGAGGACAAAGGCTGGCAAGGGCGGAGACAAAGACCCAGAAAAGTAACTTGGGTTTTCAGGGCTGACCCCAGGGCAGCAGCGGGGCTTAGGCCCGAGTGGTGGCAGTTCCCCCTTAGCCGCTCCTGGGCCCTGTGCTCCAGAGCCTATTAACACAGGCTCACAAGGGCATGCTGAGGCTTCCCAGCGATGTTAGACACATTGTTTTGTTTCTTTTGCAGGGGTGTGTGTAATTCAAATCTTAGATCAAAGTATTTTGAAGTAAAGGGGGCACGTTCCATCGTGTGGCAGAACTTTCTAGAAGTCCCCTCCTCCCACCTCTGAGCCGGAGTGGCTCTTGAGGAAGCAATCCCCACACTGGGCTTAGCAGCCTCTCTCATGAGGGGCTCTAGGTACTTTCCAATGGAAATCAAAGGGCCTTTCTCTCAAATTGCAGCGGTACCCATTACCGTGCTCAACGAGACAAAATCTAGGTCTGGGAACTGCCCCCGCTGCAGGGATCCGCCCCCAGGGAAGGTGTGGTGCAGGAAGGCCGCCTGAGGCCTCTGCTCAAGCCCTCCTTCCTCTGCTATCACACCTCAGCCACACAGCCCTTCTTTCTGCTCCTTTGCTGCGACAGACCCTCACACTTCCTGGTGGCTCTGCGTGGCTGGCCCTTGTTCAGCATTCAATTGTCTGCTTAACTGTCACTCTCTTCCCAGGCCACCCACCATGCCAGTGTGGGGACGTTTTACTGTTTTACTCTCTTCACTGTTCTCATTACCGAGTCTCTCTGGTTTGCTCACTGGATTATGATGCGTCTTTGCCTCTTCCTCCTAGAGCAGATGTGGGAACAGTGTCCCAGGCCCGTCCCAGGCCTGGAGCCGCCTGGCGCACAGCGGGGACTGGCCCTGCAGCTGCGGATTCACGAGTCATGCGTGTGGCTCACTTGCCCACTAGAAGGCTCTTGAGCAGGAGTTTCTGCAGATGCTAGAAGCTCTTTTTCTCCCCAAGACAGTCTGCCTTACCTTTTTTAATCCTTCTACTTGCTGTAGCTCTGCTCGGAGTAGAGAGGAAGTGTCTTTCTCATGCTGTAATTCTCGCTGAAGAGCCTGTCTTTGCTCTTTTTCTGATTTCAACTCTTTCTCTAGACTTGAGCTGTTTGCGGAAAATGAACTTGAGTTAGTCTCAATGAGAGATTTTCACGGAGGTCCACAATCCACAACCCAGGTCACCACTCAAGAAACGGGGGATTCACAGGAATCTGAACTGCCACGTGAGCATCTAGACCTTTCAACAAAGCATGGAAATAAGGCTCCCTCTCCTGCAGGGCCATCTGCACCTCCATAGGAAAGACCAGGAACATGTCATGGGAAGCAGGCACAGGCACACACTTGACAGTTATGCGAATGGAGAGGGAGGAAAACAGCTCTAACACTTGGGGTCACACACACAGAACCCTCTACTGAGATGGAGACCTGAGGAAAAGAGACGTTTATTCTGCAACATTTATCCTGCTTTTTCCAACCCAGAGCCAGCTGACAATGGAGGATATTGGGGGGTTGGGGGCAAAGAGAAAGCTACAGAGGGGTAGGAAGTGAACCGCAGCTAAATCCTGATGCCCTTCTCACCAGTTGAGTAGCCCTGGGGACTATACTGAACCACCTGCAATCGTTTTTCTCATTCGTGAAACAGGGAACAGATGTCTCTTTTCTCATCTGAATCCTAGCTTTGCAGGGGCCACCTCTGAAGTGGACACTGGGACACTGCCCCAATTGGGAGATGGCCTTCCCAGTCCTTCCCGCACCGCTCAGCCACCTGCTGCCGCCAGGGCTCCTACCACTGCTCGAGCAGCTGGGAGAGCTGTTGCTGCAGAGCGCTGCTCCTCCCGCCGAGCTCCTGCTGCAGCTTGTGGCTCCGCTCCTCGGCCCCCTGCCTCGCCCTCTCTGAGTGCTGTAACCTAGACCAAATGAACCAAATCTTTGTAAGGAAAGGATCATTCCTCACATTTACCATATAATTTTTGCATATTCTTGCTGGTTTTCTTTTACATTTAAAAATTAATATATGGTAAAATTGACTCCTTTTTGTGAATAGTTCCTGGAGTTTTAGCACAGGCATAAGTTCATGTAACCATTACCACAATCCATTCTACCAGGGGATACAGGATAGTTCCATCACCCCACAAAACACCCTGTCACTGCCCCTCTGAGTCACACCTTCTCTCCACCCCTAATGTCATATACATGAAATTATACTTCATATAACCTTTTGAGACTGGCTTCTTTTAGCATGTCTTTGTGATCAATCCAAGTTTTTGTGTGTATCAGTGGTCATTCCTTTTTATGGCTGAGTAGAATTTCATTGCATAGATGTACCAGTTTATCCATTCATTTGATGAAAGATATCTGAGCTGCTTTTAGTTTTTGGCATTTATGAACAGAGCTGCTATAAGCATTTGTGTACAGGTTTTTGGGTGAACATGAGTTTTCATTTCTTTTGGACAAACAGCCAGGAGTGGGATTATTGGGTCATATGGTATGTTTGGCTTTTTAAGAAAGTGTTTTCCAAAGTGGTTGTACCATTCTGCATTCCCACTGGTAATGCATGACTGTTCCAGTTGCTTTGTAGCCTCTCCAGCACCTGGTACTGTCATTATAAAAATATGTAGCTGTTCTAATAGGTGTGCAGTGGCATCTCATTGTGATTTTAACATGCACTTCCCTAATGGCTAATGATGCTGAACATCCTTTTTTTTTTTTTTAACTCAAGTATTGTTGATTTACAATATTGTGTTAGTTTCAGGTGTACAGTAACTTGGTTATACAATACATACATATATATATATATATATATATATATATATATACACACACACACACAACTATATTCTTCTTTTTCCAATTCTTTTCCATCATAGGTTATTACAAGATATTGAATATAGTTCCCTGTGCTACACAGTAAATCTCTGTTGTTTATCTAGTTTATATATGGTGGCGTATATCTGTTAATCCCATACTCCCAATTTATCCCTCCTCCCCTTCCCCTTCGGTAACCATAAGTTTGTTTTCTAAGTCTGTGAGTCTCTTTCTGTGCTGTAAATAAGTTCATTTGTATCATTTTTAGATTCCGCATGTAAGTGATATCATGTATTTGTCTTTCTCTGCCTGACTCACTTAACACTTAGTATGATAATTTCTAGGTTCATCTATGTTGTTGCAAATGGCATTATTTCATTCTTTTTTATTGCTGAGTAATATTCCGTGTGTGTGTGTGTGTGTGTGTGTGTGTGTGTGTGTGTTTATATGTATCTCACATCTTTTTTATCCATTCATTTACTGATGGACATTTAGGTTGCTTCCATGTCTCGGCTACTGTAAATAGTAGTATTGCTATCAACATTGGGGTGCACATATCTTTTGAAATTAGAGCTTTCATCTTTTCTGGATATATGCCCAGAAGTGGGACTGCTGGATCATATGGCAACTCTATTTTTAGTTTTTTAAGGAACCATCATATTGTTTTCCATAGTGGCTGCACCAATTTATATTCCCACCAACAGTGTACGAGGGTTCCCTTTTCTTCACACCCGCTCCTGAATTTATTTGTAGACTTTTGATGATGGCCATTCTGACCGGTGTGAGGTAATACTTCATTGTAGTTTCAGTTTGCATTTCTCTAATAATTAGCCATGTTGAGCATCTTTACATGTGCCTTTTGGCCTACTGTATGTCTTCTTTGGAGACATGCTTACTTAGGTGTTCTGTCCCCCCCCCCTTTTCTTTTTATTGTATTGTATTGTATTTATTTATTTACGGCTGTGTTGGGTATTTGTAGCTGCACACGGGCTTTCTCTAGTTGCGGTGAGTGGGGGCTACTCTTTGTTGCAGTGCGCGGGCTTCTCATCAGGGTGGCTCCTCTTGTTGCGGAGCATGGGCTCTAGGTGCGTGGGCTTCAGTAGTTGTGGCTCCCAGGCTCTAGAGCGCAGGCTCAGCAGTTGTGGCGCACGGGCTTAGTTGTTCTGCAGCATGTGGGATCTTCCCGGACCAGGGATCAAACCTGTGTCCCTTGTATTGGCAGGCAGATTCTTAACCACTGAGCTACCAGGAAAGTCCCTTCTGCCCATTTTTTGATTGTGTTGTTTCTCTGTTATTGAGTCATTTGAGGTGTTTGTATGTTTTGGAAATTAAGCCCTTGTCATTTGCATCATTTTGCAAATATTTTCTCCCAGTCTGTAGGTTGTCTTTTCATTTTGTTTATGGTTTCCTTTGCTGTGCAAAGGTTTGTAAGTTTGATTAGGTCCCATTTGTTTATTTTTGCTTTTATTTCTTTTGCCTTGGGAGACTGACCTAAGAAACCATTGCTACAATTTATGTCAGAGAATGTTTTGCCTATGTTCTCTTCTAAGAGTTTTATGGTGTCACGTCTTATATTTAAGTCTTTAAGCCATTTCAAGTTATTTCTGTGTATGATGTGAAGGAGTGTTCTAACTTCAATGATTTACATGAGGCTGTCCAGCTTTCCGAACACCACTTGCTGAAGAGACTGTGTTTTCTCCGTTGTATATCCTCCCCTCCTCTGTCAAAGATTAATTGATGTAAGTGTGTGGATTTATTTCTGGGCTCTCTATTCCAATGATCCATATGTCTGTTTTTGTGCCAATACCATGCTGTTTTGACTACTACAGCTTTGTAGTATCGTTTGAAGTCTGGAAGGGTTATGCCTCCAGCTTTGTTCTTTTTCCTCAGGATTGCTTTGGCAATTCAGAGTCTTTTGTGGTTCCACATAAATTTTAGGATTATATGTTGTAGTTTTGTGAAAAATGTCATGGGTAATTTGATGGTGATCACATTAAATCTGTAGATTACTTTGGGTAGTACGGTCATTTTAACTGTATTAATTCTTCCAATCCAAGAGCATGGGATATCTTTACATTTCTTTGAATCATCTTTGATTTTCAATTTCTTTTATCAATGTTTTGTAGTTCTCTGCGTATAAGTTTTTCATCTCCTTGGTTAGGTTTATTCCTAGGTACTTTTTTTTTTTTTGATGCAATTTTCAACAGCATTTTTTTTTTTTTTTAACTTTCTCTTTCTGACATTTCATTGTTAGGGTAAAGAAATACAAAAGATTTCTGTATATTAATCTTGTATCCTGCTACCTTGACAATCTTTTCATGTGCTTATTTGCCATCCATATGTCCTGTTTGGTGAAGGGTCTGTTTAAGTCTTTTGTCCATTTAAAAATTTTATTTATTTATTTATTTAAGGCTGCACTGAATTTTAGTGTGGCATGCGGGATCTTTTAGCTGCAGAATGCAGGCTCACAGTTGTGGCATGCAGGCTTCTTAGTTGCGGTATGCATGTGGGATCTAGCTGCCCAATCGATCCCTGGATCCCCAGTTCAATCCCTGGATTGAAACCAGGCCCCCTGCACTGGAAGCGTGGAGTCTCACCCACTGGACCACCAGGGAAGTCGTTTGTCCATTTTAGATTGGATTGTTCGTGGAGTTCTGAGAGTTCTTTATATATTCTGGATGCAAGTCCTTTGTCAGATATGTGATTTTCAAATTTTCTCCAAATCTATAACTTGTCTTTTTATCCTCTTAAGTGTGTCTTCCATAGAACAAAGTTTTAAATTTTGATAAAGTCCAATTTATCAAGTTTTCTCTTATGGATCGTGTTTTTATGTCATGTCTAAGAGCCCTCTGTCTAACCCAAGGCCACAAAGATTTTCTCCTATTTTTTCTTCTAAAAGTTTACAGTTTTAAGTTTTACATGTAGATTTATGATCCATTTTGAGTTAACTTTTGTATAAAGGTGTGAGGTCTAAATTGAGGCTCATTTTTTGGTGTATGGATATCCAATTGTTCCAATATCATTAACTGAAAAGATTATCCTTTCTCCATTGAACTACCTTTGCACCTTTGCAAAAAAATAAGCCACCTGTATTTGTGCGAGTCTATTATTATTATTTTTTTGTGTGTGCTACGCGGGCTCTCACTGTTGTGGCCTCTCCCGTTGCAGAGCACAGGCTCCGGACATGCAGGCTCAGTGGCCATGGCCCACGGGCCCAGCCACTCTGCAGCATGTGGGATCCTCCCGGACCCGGGCACGAACCCGTGTCCCCTGCATCGGCAGGCAGACTCTCAACCACTGCGCCACCAGGGAAGCCCTGTGCGAGTCTATTTTTTGACCCTATTCTGATCCCCCTACTGACCTGACATTTACTTATTTATTTTTAAAATTTTTACTTTTTGGTAGGGCATGCGGGATCTTACTTCCTCAACCAGGGATTGATCCCGTGCCCACTGCAGTGGAAGCACAGAGTCTTAACCACTGGGCCACCACGGAAGTCTCTGACCTGATATTTGTTCATTTAAATTTATTTATTTATTTTTAAAATTTTATTTATTTATTTATTTATTCTTTTGGCTGTGTTTGGTCTTCATTGCTGTGCGCAGGCTTTCTCTAGCTGTGGCGAGCAGGGGCTACTCTCTGTTGCAGTGAGCAAGCTTCTCATTGTTGTGGCTACTCATGTTGCGGAGCACAGGCTCTAGGCGCGCAGGCTCAGCAGTTGTGGCTCACGGGCTCTAGAGAGCAGGCTCAGTAGTTGTGGCACATGGGCTTAGTTGCTCCACGGCATGTGGGATCTTCCTGGGCCAGGGCTCGAACCTGTGTCCCCTGCAGTGGCAGGCAGATTCTTAACCACTGAGCCACCAGGGAAGTCCTAACCTGATATTTAAATCTGAGCTCACTGGATAGTTCTAACCCCCTGAGAGGACAATGTGATGTAGCCCTAAGGTTGATTAAATGAATACATGCTTAGGCAAAGCTGGGGAATCCAGTCCCCTTGCTGGGGACCTGAAGGACAGTCATCCTAACTTGTCTGTACTTTTGAGAGACTCTGAGTAAGTCCCCAGGCCCAGATAACGCCCAGCACCTTCTAGGGAATATCTGCCGGGGGAAGTGTTTACCTTTCTTCCATTTGTTTCATGCTGGACATAACTTGATTCGTTTTTTCTTCAAAAGATGTGATGGCTTCATTCTTCTGTTGTAAACTGCTCTCCGCATTCTATAAAAGCAAGGAAAGAGGGTTATTTTCTGCTTCTCCCTCACCCCGCTGCCTGCTCTGGATTACAAGTGGGTTCAACTATTCTTGTGCTTTTTTTTTTTATAACACTTTCAAGAGCGTTTCATTAATTGCTGCCCTTCCCCAGAGCCCTGGAAGACAAACTAGGCCAAGGCTCCCACGGCATCAACATAAAGAAAGGCAGAGGGGGAATTTCCTGGAGTTCCAGTGGTTAGGACTCAGTATTTTCACTGCTGTGGTGCAGGGCTGGGGAATTAATTCCCCTGGTTGGGGAATTAAGATTCCCTGGTTGGGGAATTAAGATTCTGCAAGCCAGCAGGCCAAGAAAAGAAAAAAAGAAAAAAAGAAAAAAAAAAGGCAGAGAGGGAGATACTGAAGCCCTGTTTGAATAGACCATGCCCCTTTTTGGAAAGGAATTTCAGAGTCGGATCTGACTCAACGTTACTGAGTCTTCTCATGTGTCAGGCACATCCATGAGTTCACCTGACTCTTGCAGAGTTCTCATGGTGGGCATTGTTAGCCCCCACTTCTCTGAGCAAGAGAGGGAGGCTCAGAAATAGAAAGCACCTGGGAAAAGGTCTGAGCACAAATATGGTGCAGCTGGGTTCTTACTCACAACCATGTGACTTTCTGAGTCCAGGCTTTTAACCATGGCAGATGCTGAGTGACTAGGAGGCAGCAAAAGAGCAACTTGTTTCTGTGTGCCTACAAGAGACACTCTTAAAATACAAGGTTACAGAAAGGCTGAAGACAGAAAGAAGTCCTGATAAATTCTTAAGAATATATAGACTGTAGTGTCTGGCTTTAAAGTAATAAAACTAGACCTAAGGAACAAAAGAATAGCTAAACACCTCATATCTGGAAATGGAATAGCATATTACTAAAAACTATTGAGGTAAAAAAAAAAAAAAACCCAGAAGAGAGATTATGAAATACTTAGAGCTGAAAGACAAGGAAAACACTCTGCAATATTTTACTACATTGAAGATGCACCCTAATTTTATATACCACTATGAAGGAAAAAACTGCTACTTGAAACATGTCATGACATTGACTATAAGATGCATCTTGATTTCAGAGATGACAAATGTGAAAAACATGCTTTTTAGGTGAAATACTTCCGTCAAAATTTGAGGGCCATAGCTAAAGCAGTACTTGCGGGTAATTTTTAACTTTAAATAAAATGTTTAATGAAATTAAAAAAGATAAAACAGATGAGCTAAGCATGCATTTCAGAAGTTGAAAATGAGCCACAGGGGCTTCCCTGGTGGTGCAGTGGTTGAGAGTCCGCCTGCCGATGCAGGGGACGCGGGTTCGTGCCCCGGTCCGGGAGGATCCCACATGCCGCGGAGCGGCTGGGCCCGTGAGCCATGGCCACTGAGCCTGCGCGTCCGGAGCCTGTGCTCCCAAACGGGAGAGGCCACAACAGTGAGAGGCCCACGTACCGCAAAAAAAAAAAAAGAAAAAAAAGAAAAAAAAGAAAATGAGCCACAGAGCAAACCCAAAGAAATAAGAAAGAAAATAATAAAAGTGAGGGTAGAAATCAATGAAAAAGAAATAATAACAATAAACAATAAAGAATATTAGAAAAAAAGCTGGTTCTCTGAAAAGATTATGAGGACAGACACACCTCTGGCAAGACCGGAATTAGGAAGAAAGACAAAAAATGCAAAAAGAAAATGCTGAATAAAAAGAGATTTAAAAATTTTGCAAAAGAATGTTATAAACAACTATAAACTAAAACATTTGAAAACCTAAACAAAATAAGATACATTTTGGAAAAAAATATAAAAGTATACCAAAATTGGTCTGAGAAGAAATGGAAAATATGAATAAGCCAGTAAACATTCAATAAATAGAAATGGTGGTCACAGTCTCCCTGCCCAAAAAGCCCAGCCCAGATGAATCCTACAACATGGGTGCGTTCTCAAAATTTTTGGAGAATAGACACTTTCTATCTTATAAGCGTTATTTCAGAGAAAGAGAACAGGAAACCTTATTTTATAGTAGCAGTCCAACCATGATTCTGAAGCCAAATAAGGCTAGTAAAAGGAAAGAAAGAAGTCTGTCTCGTATATAAACACACAAATTATATATAACATATTAGCTAACTGAGTCAAGAGTATATTTAAATATATCACAATCAAGCAGGAATCCAGGAACATAAATGCATAAATTGCCACATAAATAAGGGAGAACAAGAACAGGACTATCACAGCAGATAAAATGCAAAAAAGCTGAAAACATTTAATAAGGTTCAACATTTATTTATGAGAAAATCTCTGAGCAAACAAGAAAGAGAAAAGAACTTCCTTAACTAAGTAAAGATTATATATCAACCATCTAGTAGGCATTGTTCTTGATGGAGAAATTTTTACATGCATTACTTTTAAGATCAGGACCACAAATCTGCTTACTATTCCTACTACTGTTCAATGTAGTCATGGAGGTCCTGGCCAATGCTAAGAGAAACAAAAAAGAATGAGGAGCACAAAACCTGAGACTGAAGAAATTAAACTGTCTTTATTTGCCTATGATATGATCAATTACATCTAAAACCAACAGGATTAATAGACAAACTATTAGAACTAGGTGGTGAGCAAGGCTGTCAAACACAAGATCAACCTATAAAGCACAAAAACACTTCTCTACATCAGCAAGACCTCACTAGGGGATGCAGCCAAAATAAGGCACCCAGCACACTAGCAACAAGAACTAGACAGAATTGAGGAGTTCACCTAGAGAAAATGTAACTCTTAGGGAAGAAAAAAGGATAAAGAGAGTAAACTATAAATTCAATGCAATTCCCATTTAAGAAATTCAGCTGGATTTTTTAAAAAGGAAATTTATACCTTATTCTAAAATTTTTATCAAGAATCGGACTATACTACAAAGCTACAGTAACCAAAACAGCATGATACTGGCACAAAAACAGCACATAGAGCAATGGAACAGGATACAAAGCCCAGAAATAAACCCAAGCACTTATGGTCAATTAATCTACAGCAAAGGAGGCAAGAACATACAATGGAGAAAAGACAGTCTCTTCAGTAAGTGGTGCTGGGAAAAGTGCACAGCTACATGTAAAAGAATGAAATTAGAACATTTTCTAACACCATATGCAAAAAAACTTGAAATGGATTGAAGACCTAAATGTAATACTGGATACTATAAGACTCCTAGAGGAAAACATAGGCAGAGCACTCTTTGACATAAATCAGAGAAATATTTTTCTGGATTTGTCTCCTAGAGTAATGGAAACAAAAGCAAAAATAAACAAATGGGACCTAATTAAACTTATAAGCTTTTGCACAGCAAGGAAACCATAAACAAAATGAAAAGACAACCTATGGAATGGGAGAAAACATTTGCAAATGATGTGACTGACAAGGGATTAATTTTGAAAATATACAAACAGCTTATACAGCTCAATATCAAAAACACCAAACAACCCAATCAAAAAATGGGCAGAAGACCTACATAGACATTTCTCCAAAGAAAACATACAGATGGCCAATAGGCACATGGAAAGATGCTCAACTTGCCTAATTAGAGAAATGCAAATAAAAACTACAATGAAGCTATCACCTCACACCAGTCAGAATGGTAATCATCAAAAAGTCTGCAAATAATAAATCCTACACTGTTGGTGGGAATGTAAATTGGTGTAGCCACTGTGGAAGACAGTATGGAGGTTCCTTAAAAAACTAAAAATGGAATTACCATATGATCCAGCAGTCCCACTCCTGGGCATGTATCTGGAAAAGACGAAAGCTCTAATTCAAAAAGATACGTGCACCTCAATGTTCACAGCAATACTATTTACAATAACCGAGATATGGAAGCAACCTAAATGTCCATCAACTGATGAATGGATAGGGGCTTCCCTGGTGGCACAGTGGTTAAGAATCCGCCTGCCAATGCAGGGGACATGGGTTTGAGCCCTGGTCCGGGAAGATCCCACATGCCGCGGAGCAACTAAGCCCATTCACCACAACTACTGAGCCTGCGCTCTAGAGCTCGCGTGTCACAACTACTGAGCCTGTGTGCCACAACTATTGAAGCCCGTGTGCCTACAGCCCATGCTCCGCAAAAAGAGAAGCCACTGCAATGGGAAGCCAATGCAGCGCAACGAAGAGTAGCCCCCACTCGCCGCAACCAGAGAAAGCCCACGCACGGCAACAAAGACCCAATGCGGCCAAAAATAAAAATAAGTAAATAAATAAATTTATATTAAAAAATAGACGAAGGATAAAGAAGATATGGTATTATATACATTGGAATATTATTCAGCCATAAGAAAGAAGGAAATAATGCCATTTGCAGCAATATGGATGGACCTAAGAGATTATCATACTAAAGTGAAGTCAGACAGACAAAGACAAATATCATATATCAGAATCTAAAAACATGATACAAATGAACTTATTTACAACAGAGAAACAGACTCACAGACTTAGAAAAGAAACTTATGGTCACCAAAGGGGAAAGGGGTGAGGAGGGATAAATTAGAAATTTGGGATTAACAGATACACACCACTATATATAAAATAGATAAATAAGGACCTACTGTATAGCACAGGGAACTATATTCAGTATTTTGTAATAACCTATAATAGAAAAGAAGCTGAAAAAGAATCACTTTGCTTTACACCTGAAACTAACACAACACTGTAAATTAATTATACTTCAATTAAAAAAAAAGAAAAAAAAGGATAAACATTTACAAATAGATAAGTCAATCAAAAAAAAGAAGAGGGAAAAAAGGGGGAAAGGTGGGCAGGCTTGACCTACGTTATGGGTCGAGTGTGTCTATTCCAAATCCATTATGTTGAAGTCCTAACCCCCAGTACCACCCAGGATCTTATTTGGAAAACGGGTCACTCACTGCAGACATAATTAGTTAAGATGAGGTCACACTTGAGTAGGGTGGGCTCCTAATCCAATATGACTGGTGTCCTTATACAAAGGGGAAATGTGGGCACAGGCATGCACACACAGGGAGAAAGCTGTGTGAAGATGAGGGCAGAGACAGAGGTGATAACTTCTCCAAGTGAAAGAAACCCAAATATTGCCAGCAACCACCAGAATCTAGGAGAGACGGATGGGAATGACTTCCTCACAGCCCTCAGAGGAAACCATTCCTGCCAACACCTTACTCTGAAACTTCTGGCCTCCAGTGCTGTGAGATGGCAAATTTTTGTAAAGCCACTCAGTTTGTGGTACTTTGTTACAGTAGCCCTAGCAAACTAACAGAACCAACCAGACATTAAAACATACTACAGGGCTTCCCTGGTGGCGCAGTGGTTGAGAGTCCGCCTGCCGATGCAGGGGACACGGGTTCGTGCCCCAGTCCGGGAGGATCCCACATGCCGCAGAGCGGCTGGGCCCGTGAGCCATGGCCGCTGAGCCTGCGCGTCCGGAGCCTGTGCTCCGCAACGGGAGAGGCCACAACAGTGAGAGGCCCGCGTACGCAAAACAAAACAACAACAACAACAAAAAACCATACTACAAAGCTATGGCAATTAAAACAGACAAATAAACCATCAAGCAGAACAGAGACCTAAGAGATAGTTACATTTACATAGGAACTTGATAATATGATAAAGGTGGCACGACATACCAACGGGAAAAGTATGATTAGCTTTTAAGCAGCTTACTATATGGAGAAAAAGAAAACTGGATCCCTAGGTAAGGCCATATACAAAGGTTAACTCTAGATACACTAAAAACCTAAATGTGAAAGGTTTCGACAACTAGTGTAGAATATCTTTGACACCTAGGCATGAGAAAGAGTTCTAAAACAAAATCCCCTGGGCTTCCCTGGTGGCGCAGTGCTTGAGAGTCCGCCTGCCGATGCAGGAGAGGCGGGTTCGTGCCCCGTTTCGGGAAGATCCCACGTGCCGCGGAGCGGCTGGGCCCGTGAGCCATGGCTGCTGAGCCTGCGCGTCCGGAGCCTGTGCTCCGCAAATGGGGGAGGCCACGACAGTGAGAGGCCCGCATAACGCAAGAAAAAAAAAAACAAAAAAAAAAACAAAATCCCCAAACTGCAAACCATATCAACACATTAGACTACATCAAAAATAGGGACTTAAGGACAGTAGATGACAGACTAGGAGAAGATATTTACAATCTGTAAACCAGTAAAGGACTAAAATTTGGACCATACATGGAATTACTAATCAACAAGGAAAACATAGGAAACCCAAAAGAAAAAAGGACAAAAAATATGAATAGGCAAGCCACAAAGAAGCATAAATGGCAACCAACATGAAGGGATGCTCAAGCTCACTAGACTGAGAAATGAATATTAAGTCAACTGTACCCTCACAATACAGGCACCACAGGACACAGCTGGAGGGAGCAGCCCTCCTAGAAAGCATTGTGGCTGGGCTTATGCAAACCAAGGACACAAAAGAGGAAAGGAAGTGTCTGGTTGGGAGGACGCTACCATTATGTCTGCCAGAGAGATTTCAGAGGGAGATGGGTACACTAGCTGCCAAGGTGTTGCTTGTGCTAGCGCAGTGGAGGAAAACCGTTTGTCCGTCACCAGGGGAAGGGCAAGAAAACACAGTGGGTACAAACGCTGGGAAGCTAAACTGCACTAAGAAGCCAACAGCAGATATACATGAGGATGAATGTAGCACTGAGGGAGAAAAAGTAAGGAACAGAATGTGATCCACAGCACAAGACCACTTATGCAAATTAAAATTCATGTCCTCAAAATGATACAACATGTTTTAGAATGACAAATATAAATAAAAAGATAAACACTTAAGAATGTTGGCCTAGAGGAAAGAGGATGGGAGTAGGGGTGGGGGATAAAAGGAAATAAGAAAACAGGAAGGGTATCTTATAGTGCCCCAAACAGAGGGATATGACTGACTCCACCTTCTGCATCTGAAGCCCAGAGGGAGAAAAGGGTATGAAGCCAGAATTCCAGTAGCACCAGAGATGGACTTGGGGGTGGTGCTAACCCAGGGAACCCAACGTATGCTGTGCTGACTCAGCAGCCAGGGGTTTGGTGCTGTCAAAGCAGATGTTGTGACCCTTGTTAGTTATGGCAAACATTTAGTCAAACTGTCGCTTGCCCAAACTTGGAAGATGGAATCCACGCAACTGTGCCAGGGCTCCAGAATGCTAGGATGTGCAGTGGGGCTTGCCATGTGAACAGGTGCTATAAGGAAGGGGCTTGCAGGGAGAGATGGACAGGGATACAGAGGCCAAAGGTAGGGGCCTCACAGGTTAGAAAAGTCAACTGCTTCTGGACTCAGAAGGAAGAGAGAGGACTGAAGAGTGAGCCATATGGCCCTGTGACATCCTGCAGCAAAGATCAGAGGAGGCTGCTTTCCTCATGCCTCAAGCTGTTGTTCCAGATGACTGGTCACTGACATGAGAAAGACTGACAGAGCAAAGAAACGGAGCAGGTGTGGGAACTGTGTTTACTCATAACAAACTACGGTCACTGATACACGGATCAAGTGGATGCAAGCAGACCAGAGGCTGTGACAGAGGGAACTGGATTGTCCAAGAAACCACCAGTCTGGTCTGAAAAATATCTGACTGCTGGATCCCTTATGTAACCTCCAGGCCAGTACACTGACACTGGCAAGAAGCTGGCCGTCAAAGCTGTGTAGCCCACTCCACGAGAGCCCACTTCCCATCAGCCATTGAAGATGGTGGCCTCAGGGGCCAAGGAGGTCAGCAGACATGCTCTCTAGAAGGCAGAAGCGGTAGCCAGACGTGCTAAGAAATGGGAGTCCTCAGTACCCCAGGCAGCCTTCACGGTTCCTGCCCAGAGGACACAATGACCACCGAGGGCCAGGGACTGCCAGGTGTGTCCCTTGTTTTCTCTTTCCCAATAGGCATTTCATCATGGTTATCCTGTTTCTGCTCTACCAGTTCATCCTGGGCAGGACAGGCTAACGTGACTGACAGATAGTCTTCTGGTTGGAACACAGGCCCTGTGGGCTTGAGGGAGAGTGCTGCCCATCACCCAGGGTTGTGGACTCTGAGGAAGCAGGGCTTGCCGGTAGCTCAGTGGGGCTGACTGTTGTAGTGACAACTGCATCTACCCACACCTACTTTCCCCTTCACCTGGCCTGCAGCCCAGAAACAACAGCCCCAGGCTCCCCTTGCAGCCAAGCCCGGCCATGCTGACTAGCCCTTTCCTATGTGATCGGAAGAAATGGTGGATGCAACTGCTGTCTCACTGTTTGAGAACAAATCCCTGGCTCTGGACTTTTGCTCTTCTCCCCACTTCTGCTGGCAAGAATGGTGACAACTCAAGTGGCCTTGAGAGCTGGAGCTGCCGTTAGTCTGAATCCCTGAATGACCGTGGGGAGCAAAACTGCTGGTCTGCAATGCTTTAAGCTATTATAGTAGTTTAGTTTCCCCTAACGTGTATTAACAGTATGTCTATATGCTGACCCAAACCAGAAGAAAACATGAAAAAATTAAAATAGATAATTTGTTGGGAGGGTAAAACTATTTTCTTCCTTTTCTCTTTTTGCTTCAATTTTCATTGTTGCAATTACAAAAATATTAATTACGTAATAATTTTAAAAAAGACGGACAAAATAGCACAGTTTATTTGTACCGTCTGCTCTCACATTATCTTTGACATAGACGTTACTACTAGTAAGACTGAAACCACTCTATGGAAAAGGAAGTGGGACTGTTTTGGCAATAAAATAGGAAAGAGAACTTCAAAAAAGGAAAAGCTTTGAGGACACAGAATGGTATCCTTCTGGGTAGCTTCTGGGCAAGAAAGTGTTGCAGTGTTTAGATGCTCTTTCAAACTCTGGCGTGACCGGTTCTTTCTGGACTAGCTCCCCTTGACCACTCTGAAATGACGAGGGAGGTGATCTTGGAGACTCAGCAAGATAAACTTATTGGCGGAGCTTGAAAAGGCAACACTAACTAATATCCTTAATCCACTTCTCCATTTCTTGGGACAAACGATTAGTACCTGAAGTAGACAGAAACAGACAGCAGGGGGACAGTGAACGTATGACAGGCAAAGTTCAGATTTAGATTCAAGAGACACAGTTCAGTTTTCAGCTCTATTTATTGGCTGTGCCACCAGGAACATGTGACTTAGCCATTTGATTTTGCCTTGTCACTTACATTTCCCCCCATTTTATAAACTTTTGTCAGGGATTGCCGGGAGACTCAAATAAAATAAATGCAGTAACGTGTAAGATGGCCTAGGACCAGGTCTGCAAATACTAGGCCCTCGCAGATGTGTCTATTCTCTCCTGCTGCGGAAAGAATGACCCAAGACTGGAAAGGCAGCACGTGACAAGCTCTACCACTGTAGACAAGCAGCAGGAGACAGGGTTGTGATGTGGACATAAAGCCAAGTCCCACCTGAACTTTGTGAAACATCTGTAAGTTAATTGCTTTGACTTCCTCCAGCTGCTGGCGCAGGGCAACTAGAGTGTCCTGCTTCTCGTGGGTGTCCTTTTCTAGTAACTTCATTGCGATTTCCATTTCGGTTTTCATTCCAATTTGTAGCTCCAGTTCTTTTTCTAGTTCCTTAAAAGGATATTAATAAGGAAAATATCATTAAAGCACATCACAGAAATGAACTTAACCGATGTTGTATCTTGGGCAGTGCTGAAAATACAAACGGAAGGTCGGAATAGGTTAGGGAGATGCAGACAAGTCTGTCTGGAGCGTAACTAGATTAAGTTTTTCCCCTCTCCTCATTTTCCAGTGAACACTGGCTCTGCATCAAGTCAACAGAAAGCGGGTAGGTGGCAATGAGGAATACTCCACGAGCATTTTTTCCCCACATGTCAAAAACTTCATTTGCATAAAAACTCACTTGTTTTTAAAAGCAGGTTGAAGCATATGTGTGCAAAGTGCTGACAGAAGTAACACAGAGGGCATACACCGAGGACTCCTGGTAACTCTCAGGCCCGCAAACTCACCAAACGGGCTTTCTTCTCCTCCTTCAGCTGCTTCCACACATCATTGTACATTTCGTCCAGACCTTGCCGGGTCTGCTTGTAAGTCTCCAGCTCAACTTTTGTATCCTGTTTTGTTATCTGTGATCAAACGAGAGCACCAGAGGAATGGTGTGCTTATAGAAGCAAGCTAACTACAAAGTACTTAAAAATATAACACATATGTATTTTTAAACAGCAGCAAAATTTCTATTTTTTTAAGCATAATAGAGAAAGGCTAAAATTTTAAAGTTATTTCGAAATATCTCTGAACATGAAGGATGAGAGCAAGACAATAGATTTTTGAAAAGGTAGGTGCAGAAAACAATTTAATTTTCTTTAAAATACAACAGTCGTTCTGAGTGGGAAAGGTCCCCATTCAGTATTTATCTAGCACATTTTTAGCACTGGGTGAATTTCGAGATGAATCAGACACGGTCTCTACTCTCAAGTCATCAGGTGAGACAGCTGCAAGCCAACAATTCTACACAACAGTAAGCGGATTCTATAATGGAGGGAGGTGCAAAGAGCTATGGAAACACGGGAGAAGGGTCCAGGCCTACTGATGGGCGCCAGAGGCAGCACCACAGGGGACCGGGCTCATGAGAGAAGCTGAAGAGGGAATAGGAACTTTCACTCGCAAAGGCCCAGAGGCAAGGGAGCAGTGCACTTGGGAAACCCCAAGTGGTCCAGGTGGCCTGAGAGTGACACGGAAGGGCACTGCGGCAGGACTTTCTGGTGTCAAACAAGGCATCTTTGCACGTTCTGAGCTTGAGATCTCTGATGGACATGTCTGAGTGGGGAACATGCTGCACAGCTGCAAGGCCTACTTCTCACCTCTACGCTTTTTTCGCTTTTCTCACGAATTAATTCGTTTTGTTCTCTTAATTGTTGCTGTTCTTCTTGAAGTGAACATATTCGGTCTGTTGCAGCTGAAAGCTGATTAAGAAAGATTTTTAGATTTCTTAACATCAAAATGAATCTTACTGTTCAAATTAAAAGCTAACATTTGGCATCTTCACAACTGACAATGCATTTTCACATATGTGATATTTTATTTTTTATCCTTGTTTTGAATAGGTAATACATTCACATGGTTCAAAATTCCAAAGACATAAAAACATAAACAGTACAATCTCTCTTAGCCCTGCCCCTAGCCATCTCTGCCCTCCCTACAGATATTCTTGTTTTACAGAAATGATAGCATTACTACTTCACGGGGGCAAAGATTTATGGACACAAAATATTAGAAACAGCTTAAATGTCCAATACTAGAAATGGTTTAACAAATCACAGTGAAAGCATAAAACAGAAATATGTAGTTATTAAAATACTTACAAAAGCTTTTAATGACTTGAGAACATACTTATGATATAATAAAAATAAGAAAGCAGGTTATATAGTATGTTCTCACGTCTAGTTTAAAGAAAAAAACTATGTTAAAAATCATGAAGAAAAACAAAAACAAACAAACAAAAAAAGCTTAAGAAAAGATGGGGACTCTATATACAGCTGTCACTTAGCCAAGGGATTATGGGCTTTTCTCCCCCTGATTCTTCATTCTTTTTAGTTTTTCTAGCCAGTGAGCAAAAGGATATCTTATCACTAGAGAGAGAATTAAAGAAGCTGGGAGAGGAATCACAACCAAACCATTAAAGATGTGCCCGAGGAAAACATCTTCCTTGCCCTGAATGAGTTAACGTAGTTTAGGCTAAAGTGTACAAGAGCAGGTGCCTTCATGTACCTGCTGAGGAGAGGCTAGCAGGAGAGGTGAGTAAATACCCAAACCAACCTGTCCTTTCCCAGCCTCTGAGCCAGCCTGGTGAGAGAAGGTGAGGCTGGAGAAGGAGAAAGAAGCCAGCATTTGCCCTTGATACTTGGCTGTGCTCTTAGCATCATTCACTAATGGGGGGCCCTGAAGCACTGAACTCCTCACCTCCTCTTGGTCAACAACATCTAGGTCCACTCAGACTCAGAACCCAGGACTGGGGTTTCTAAACATAACTGCTGTGCCCACGTAAGAAACTTCAAGGCTTGAAAGGAGGTGCTAGTTGCTGCAAGGGAAGAAGCAGCCAAAAACCATAAGCTAATTCCCATCCTACTCTCTGAAGACATAGAGAGCACACCCTGAAGTGAGAGATATACTTTTCTCTGAAGTACATTTTCTATTACATCTGTTTGCCTTTGAAGGAAAAATAAGCCAGTCGTTCAGTTTCAAAAGCTAAATTAGACTTTCATTCAAAGCATGCCACCTCCCCTCAGAATGGGAGAAAATATTTACAGATGAAGCAACTGACCAGGGATTAATCTCCAAAATATACAAACAGCTCATGCAGCTCAATATCAAAAGAACAACCCAATTGAAAAATGGGCAGAAGATCTAAATAGACATTTCTCCAAAGAAGACATACAGATGGCCAAAAAGCACATGAAAAGATGGTCAACATCACTAATTATTAGAGAAATGCAAATCAAAACTACAATGAGGTATCACCTTACACTGGTCAGAATGGCCATCATGAAAAAATCTACAAACAGGGCTTCCCTGGTGGCACAGTGGTTGAGAGTCCGCCTGCTGATTCAGGGGACACGGGTTCGTGCCCCGGTCCGGGAAGATCCCACATGCCGCGGAGCAGCTGGGCCCATGAGCCGTGACCGCTGAGCCTGCGCATCCAGAGCCTGTGCTCCGCAGCGGGAGAGGCCACAACAGAGAGGCCCATGTAACACACACACACACACACACACACACAAAATCTACAAACAATAATTGCTGGAGAGGGTGTGGAGAAAAGGCAACCCTCCTATACTGCTCGTGGGAATGTAAATTGGTACAGCCACTATGGAGAACAGTATGGAGGTTCCTTAAAAAACTAAAAATAGAGCTACCATATGATCCAGCAATCCCACTCCTGGGCATATATCCAGAGAAAACCATAATTCTAAAAGATATATGTACCCCAATGCTCACTGCAGCATTACTTACAGTAGCCAGGACATGGAAGCAACCTAAATGTCCATCAACAGAGGAATGGATAAAGAAGATGTAGTACCTATACACAGTGGAATATTACTCAGCCATAAAAAAGAACAAAATAATGCCATCTGCAGAAACATGGATTGACCTAGAGATTGTCAGACTGAGTGAAGTAAGTCAGACAGAGAAAGACAAATATCATACAATATTGCTTATACGTGGAATCTCAAAAAGGGTATAAATGAACTTATCTACAAAACAGAAATAGAGTTACAGATGTAGAAAACAAACTTACGGTTACCAGGGGGTAAAGGGCGGGGAGGGATAAATTGGAAGATTGGGATTGACATATACAAACTACTATATATAAAACAGATAACTAGTAAGGACCTTCTGTATAGCACAGGGAACTCTACTCATTACTATGTAATGGCCTATATGGGAAAAGAATCTAAAAAAGAGTGGATATATGTATATGTATAGCTGATTCACTTTGTTGTACACCTAAAACTAACACAACATTGTAAATCAACTATACTCCAATAAAAATTATATAAAAAAAAAACCAAAGCATGCCGCCTCATCTGGGAGAACAAAGAGTGAATCTGCTTGTTCTAAAATCAACTAAGGGGACTTCCCTGGTGGTGCAGTGGTTAAGAATCCGCCCGTCAATGCAGGGGACACGGGTTCGAGCCCTGGTCCAGGAAGATCCCACATGCCGTGGAGCAACTGATCCCGTGTGCCACAACTACTGAGCCTGCACTCTAGAGCCTGTGAGCCACACCTACTGAGCCCGCGCACCACAACTATTGAAGCCTGCACGCCTAGAGCCCGTGCTCCACAACAAGAGAAGCCACCGCAATGAGAAAGAGGCCCCTGCATCACAATGAAGACTAGCCCCTGCTCGCCGCAACTAGAGAAAGCCCATGTGCAGCAACGAAGACCCAATGCAGCCAAAAATAAATAAATAAAATAAAATAAATAAATTTTAAAAATAAATAAAATAAAATCAGCTAAGGTCTCCTTGAGTGCCTCCACATGCTAAGTGCTGGGCAAGGCACATTTATACGGTATTAACCTAATTTAATCTTTATAATACTATTGTAAGTGTGTTGAATTATCACCCAATTTAGAGATGAGGAAAGTGAGGCCCAAAGGCCCACTCCACCCCCCAGGTGAATTCGAGTCCTTCAGCTCTAAGTGCGATGAAGTCTCTCCCGTGATGCCCATTTTTGAGTTTCTTTCTCCTGTTACAAATCTGAGCTCCTCTCCTGAAAGTTGTTCAGGCCTGGCCCCTCAGGAGGGCACAGGAAGTTTAAAGTGAGCCTTAAGCTGGGTCCTCCATTACAAAGGTGCGCTCTGCGACTCTCCTTTCGGCTGTAACCTGCCTCCACACCGTGGGGGGGTCACTCTCTGGCCCCCCTCACAGCCCTCTTCCTTCCCAGTGAGACTTGGTGGGGAGGGTCGAGCAGCCAGGGACCGCTACCTGTGGAAAGCCTCAGAAAGGCTGAGCAACCCCCCTCCTGCTAACGGGAGACAAGATGTGTCCACCAAGGAGACTGCCGGTCAGCTGGCAGCAAGCTTTCTTCCTCGGCCTCAGCCCTCCTTCTTCCTGTCCTTTCATTCTCTCTCTTCCTAGTGAGAAAGCAGAGAAAGACCACACTGTGGGGAGACTGGTTCCAAGCTCCTGAGAGGCTGAGACACGGAATGGGGGGGCGAGGGTACTTTTACCCCATAAAAGAGCCTGTGCCTTCTGGGCAGCCGGGAGACACACTACATCATAGGAAAGGTGGGAAAAGAGGAAGAGGATAGCACGTTCACAAAAGGAGTGGGGCTTTTCCAACTAGGACTTGTCTTCTACTGGACCACTGTGAGGTGATAAAACCTAAGTCACTTAGAACTGGCTCATGATCCGTTGCACTGGCTCATGGGAGCCCCGGCCAGGGCAGAACATGGACATTCTGAGGATATGAAATTCTGAGAATGTCTGTCCTGTGTGCAGCTCAACCCAAGGTTAGCAATTCCCATTCCTACCAGTGAAAAGCTCTGGTCAGATATACCAACCATACCATTTCTCTTCTTGGGTCATTCTGCTTTAAGAATTTCAATAAGTTACAAACCTCTTCTTGAAGCTTTGAATTAGTCTTTTCCAACCCTTCTATCTTGGTTTGAAGATCCCCAACTGTGCAGCTGTAAAAAAGAAAATATTAAGTAAATGTGAACTTATAAGAGCTGACTGTTTTCCCAATCTGTAAACAATGAGAATAGAGATTCCTAGATTTCCTATATGAAATGGAGAGTCAAAGGGTCTCCAATTAACTCACAGATGAGAATTCTAAATATATGTGTATGCAGTGTGTGTGTGTGTTTGTGTGTGTGTGTATATATATATATATATATATATTTTTTTTTTTTTTACTGAAAAGTTTTCAATGTTTTCTCCAAATATGCTACCCATTTCTTGTTTAGCTAACTGGAAAGAAAACAGCATTTCCCCCAGCACAATATAGGGGAACCAAAATGCACTGGCAGTCATATATCTAAAGTAATATTTATAACAAGATATTGGTACTTTTGGGTAGTAGGATCAAAGGTGATTTTTAAATCTTTTTTATACTTTGTCCCATTTTTCACATATTAAGTAATATGTACTACTTTCATACTGAAAAATACATAAAAAGCTAATGTAGACTTGACAAACAACAATAATATAATAACCACAACAATAACAGTAGTAGTTTTCTTTTTGGACAATGTGTCAGGCCCTGTTTGTTCTAAGCACTTTAAATGCATCAACTCCCCACAATTCTGTGAGGCAAATCTTATTGTTAATCTGTTTTACAGATGAGGAAACCATAACTTTATATTGAAAAACTCACTTAACTTCATACCCCTATGAACCCAGGTGGTCTGGCTCCAGAGCCTGCACTTTTAGGCAACAGACCCTACTGCCAAAAACTGGGGCTTTTTGCCAGTGACGGGGGGTAGCAAGAAACAAACCTGACAAGGCTAATGAACCAAGGTTCAAGAATTGGGTGGGAGAAAAATAAAAATACAAATTGACACAAAATGAAAAAGTCAACAAAACAAAACATATGGAAGGAATTACAAGTTTTAAGAGTATGCCATTTTCAATTCTGTACCAACTACATAACTCAGAAAATACCAATAAAATTTCTATTTTTCCTTAGAAAACATAAATTACCAAAAAAGATATATCCTCACGAGGAGAAAAGCTAGATGAATTAACAGCTAAGGAAAAACTGAAAAGCTGGCAAAGTATTGCCTCCATAAGGCTTTGAGCTTCAAATTTTCAAGGAGCAAATAATGCTCACAAAATAGAAGGTGTTCCCAGGCACAGAAACAAGGCAAAGCTTCCTGATTCATTTTGTGAAGCTGCATAACCCTGATACCATGCCAGAGGGGAAACTATGGAACAACTATGTTAGGTTACATGTTAAGAGAATGACTAAATTATTAAAGCTATGATCAAGTAGAGTTTATCCCTACGAAGAAATCCATTAATAAACTATATTACATCAATAGATTAAGGGATAAAAGTCATGATTAACTTAATGGATGCTAAAAGGCATTTGATAAAATTCAACATCTATTCCTTATAAAAGTTCTCAACAAACTAAGCATGGATTAAGAATCTCACTCTCGGTTGAGAGTCCGCCTGCTGATGCAGGAGACGCAGGTTCGTGCCCCGGTCTAGGAAGATCCCACGTGCCGCGGAGCGGCTGGGCCCGTGAGCCATGGCCGCTGAGCCTGAGCGTCTGGAGCCTGTGCTCCGCAACGGGA
>NW_006792345.1:64877-66278 GCF_000442215.2 Lipotes vexillifer | reverse complement strand
CCTGTGCTCCGCAACGGGAGAGGCCACAACAGTGAGAGGCCCGCGTACCGCAAAAAAAAAAAAAAAAAAAAAAAGAATCTCACTCTCAAAATAATAGCCAGCGTCACACCTCAGGAAAGCTCAGAGCAGCACTACCCTAGGTATGTTCTGAAGAACACACTAGCTCCTTTGCCTGTTTCATTGGCTTTGGGGGCCAGAGAGGCTGCTGCCGCAGAGAACTGCTAATGTGCACAGTGTACTCTCTAAAGAGGGTTCAGAGAGAGAATTATTTTTCCCAAACACATTAGGCTGAGAATCTCCATCCATTCTCCATCAACACCTGCAACAACTAGTGTTTCATGAAACACAGGAGCAACTTTCCAATTAAAATGAAAATTCAAGATAAAGATACCTGCTATCACTATTGAATTGCTCTCAAAGGTCTAGCCTAGTGGTTTTCAACCCCTTTTTCCTGCCCAGAACGTTGGAGGGATGTGTGTTGATTCCCAGCAGCGATAATGCTTCCCATGCAGTGATTTCCAACTAAGTTGCGGTGGGCTAAGGGGTGGAGAGGTTTCATTTATTACTCTCTAATTTGCATAACTAGACAGAACAAAAGATCAAAGGATTCCCCAAAGCTCTTTATCAAGAAATCATACTTCTACAGTCTGTACACATGAGCACTGAATGACAACCTTTATTCTTGGTTTGGAAAAAAGTTAGTTATAAATATATGGCAACTCAAAAAGGTTCCATGAGGCAATTATCGGGCACTGAGAATGAACTGCAACACTGGAAAAAGGAGGGAGTCCTACCTTAAGTGCCGGTTAAGTTCTTCCACATAATTTTTTTGATCAAGGACATCAGTAATTCTTTCATGCCTTTTAAAAAGAACATAAAAAGAGAGAAATTCTTTTTACTCAGGGTTAATACTTTGTAATTGTCCCCCAACCTTCCAGTCACCTTGTAGGAGTACCAATGTCATCAGGAAACCAAGAGATGGTCAGAGCTTAGTAATGTCTGCACGGTCCTACGTGAACCAGCAAGGTGGGCTAGGAAGACATGGGACACACTGGAAACAGGCTGCCTGGAGAGGAGCCTCCGTGCAGACGCTCCTCCCACCTCTCCCCTAGCATTTGAGAAAGCCACTGGCATGCAAGGTAGAAACACCAAAAGCCACATGTAAATAGCTCTCCAGTGAGGAGATGAAGCAGCCATTGTTATACTGAAGGAAAAGAAGCTGCCTCAGAAAAGAAGACCACAAAACTCTTCAAAACACAAAGCTGATTAGTCTGGGTTAAAAAAAAACTCTGGGAACTCTTTGGCGGTCCAGTGGTTAGGACTCCGTGCTTTCACTGCCAAGGGGGTAGGTTCAATCCCCGGTCAGGGAACTAAGATCCTGCAAGCTGTGCAGCATGGCCA
>NW_006792345.1:61134-64867 GCF_000442215.2 Lipotes vexillifer | reverse complement strand
GCAAAAAAAAAAAAAAAAAAAAAAAAAAGCAAAAAGCAAAGACACAACACAACAAAACTTCATACATCTTTATAAAAAAAGCAAAAAAGACTTTATCATTTTAAAGTTAGGCTCCCCCCACCAATTTCTTTACGTGCATATGTACATAAATGGGATCATGTGACCCAGGTTCATGCCACAGCTGCTGGATTTGCTGGTCAGTGCAGTCATTTTTTTTCTTTTACCTTTCTGCCCTTTACATAGCTCTCCCAGGTAACACATACGGATAGCTTGTTGAGTATCCTATGTGTATATAATCATAATATCTATCTATATTTTTACATGTAGTATATGCAATTAAAATATAAAATATGTATTAGAGAATTTGGGGGTTTTAAAAAATGGGATATATATACTTCTCAGTATTATACTTTTCTCACTCAATAATACCTGTGGAAATCCCTCTAAATCTACTATACAGTAGGTCAAATTTGTTTTTCTTTCATGTCTATATAATACATAGTGTGGAATACTTCAGATGTTCTACAATTCATTCAATTGCAGATGTCCCTAGGTATCCATGGGGGACTAGTTCCAGAACCGCTGTGGATACCAAAATCTGCAGATGCTCAAGTCCCTTATACAAATGGCATAGCACAGCTGATCCTCTATATCTGTGGGTTCCACATCTGCAGGTTGAAAGGCTGACTGTATTCCCTTAACAGTGGATAATCAGTTTATTTCCAGTTCTTTTTGACATTAAGAATGTATTTTAAATTTCAAGTGAGTGAATCCTTGTACTGTGGGTGCATGAAGCATTAATGGGATTCCCGCTGGTCCCTTCCTTGGTAAGGTGCACTGCCAAGGCACTGAGAAGGAAGAGCTCTCATTACAAAGACGTGTGAAAGACAGGTAACAGATGTACGTGGTAAAATATTCAAACACAGCGCAAGGGTTTACAGTGAAACTCCCTCCCGTGCCTGTCTCCTGACCTCTTCCCCACAGATGGCCTTGTTTTCAGGTCGATGTGCCTCTCTAGAAATGATCCATGTATATGGAAGTACAACATATAAATATGGGTGTATGTCTTTTTTGTTATAACATAAATGGTAGCATGTTATATACATTGTCTGCTTTTTTTTTCTTTTCTTTTCTTTTTCGTCCAGGATAACTTCTTTTAATGCTCTTGTTAACAAGGATGAGGTAGAGCTACAACGTGGCATGAAAAGACACCCAAGACAGAGTAGGATCAAAGAATAAGTCTACGTGATGAAGAGTGGCCCCCACTTGCCACAACTAGAGATAGCCCTTGCTCAGAAATGAAGACCCAAAGCAGCAAAAATAAATAAATTAATTAATAAACTCCTATCCCCAAAATCTTCTTGAAAAAAAAAAAAAAAAAAAAAGAATAAGTCTAGCGGCAACTTAAATATATAATAGTACCTTTCCATTTACATCCAAACCATAAAGCAAATTACACTACCAACAAATATATACCTGCAAGGCAGTAAAGAAAGGCTTGGAAGGAGTCATGCATGAGTAGCTTCCTCTGAAGAAGCAGGGGGAGTGGGACTGAGATGGAGACAAGGGGATAGTGTTAATGGGGAAATTTGCCTTGTACTCTCTATTCTTCCACAGAGCCTAATTCCTTAAACAATGGGAATAGGAATGTATTACCACTGTAATTAAAAATAGCTAAATAAAAAATAAAAATTCAAACAACACAAAAACAAAAGTAGCATTCTTTGTCAACAGTTACATGAAAAGATGCAACATCACTAATCATCAGGGGAATGCAAATCAAAAACCACAATATGCTATCACGTCATACCCATTAGAATGGCTATCACCGAAAAGACAAGAAGTAATAAGTGTAGGCCAGGATGCAGAGAAAAGGGAACACTTGTGCACTGTTGGTGGGAATGTAAACTGGTGCAGCCACTATGGAAAACAGTATGGCAATTCTTCAAAAAATTAAAAAATAGAATTACTAAATGATCCAGCAATTCCACTTCTGGGTATTTATCCAAAGAAAATGAAAACTAACTTGAAAATGTATATGCACCCCCATGTTCACTGCAGCATTATTTATAACAGCCGAGATATGGAAACAACCTAACTGTCCATCAATGGATGTGGTATATTCATATAATAAAATACTATTCATCCATAAAAAAGAAGGAAATCCTACCATTTCTGACAACATGAGTGGACTTTGAGGGCATTATGCTCAGTGAAGTAAGTAAAACAGTGAAAGACAAATACCTTATGATCTTACTTATATGTGGAATCTAAAATAAATACAAAACCAAACTCACAGATACAGGGACTGGTGGTTGCCAGAGGTGGGGGCGTGGGGGAGTGGGTGAATGGGGCCATAAGGCACAAACTTCCAGTTATAAAATAAGTAAGTCCTGGGGATGTAATGTACAGCATGGTGACTGTAGTTCATAATACTGTATTGCATATTTGAAAGTTGCTAAGAGAGTGGATCCTAAAAATTCTTATCACAAGAAAAGAAATTTTTTGTAACTACATATGTTGATGGATGTTAACTAGACTTACTGTGGTGATCATTTTGCAATATATATAAATATCAGATCACTATGTTGTACACTTGAAACTAATATAATGTTATATGTCAATTATACCTCAATTTTAAAAAAGGAGCATTCTTTGCCAGAATTTCATTAAAAACGTGAAGAACAGCATACAATACAGAACTTACTCTTTGCCACCATCAAGATCCTGCACATCCTTAATGTAGAGAGAAAAATCGATCACTCCAACCTGATCGAAATAAAATGTACCAGTTTAAGTGAAAAATAACTTTTCGCACTTCCCACAAACCTTGCAGTCTTTAAAATTCAGGGTATTTACCTTCCTATCTCAGGATAAAACAATAGGATTGTTAGGATAACCTGACAATCAGTTAGGTTAACCAGCTTAAAGCAGCAATCAATCAAACAAACAAACCAAAAGAAAAATAACCCCATCACCTTCTAGAAGAAAAACTTACTAAAAATCAGAATTTAAGGGAATATTCTGAAGTTTTACCACCTAGTTATGACTTGTTTCTTGCATTTATTCAACAATCAAATTGTTGACAAAGATCAACAAAGTTCTTTGGGTACAAAGTAATAAAAAAAAAAAGAGACCTGTATCTCTAAAGTGGTGACCTTAACTGATAACTCTGACTCCTTCCCCCAAACTGGGGTGAAAAGGTCCAGTCAGTATTTCAGGGAAAATTCTCTGCTGCTGTGGGGAACTAGGGGCTCCAAGACCCCTCAAAATCTCAAAGTCAGGGGCTTTGTCCAGAAATAAAGCACTTCAGAGAGAGTGAATGAGAGCCCTAGTCTGCCACCATCCACTCTAGTGTAAGTGCAGCCATTCCTTCGAAATATAGGAAAATTGGGTCCATCATAGAGAAATATTTAAATCAGTCATGTTATAGCCATATTGCAGAACCCTATGCAACCATAACAAAGAATGCAGAGAATGAATATGTAATGAAATGAAGAAAGCTCCAGGATAAAATTTTAACTCAAAGAATACTATGTACAGCATTAACTCCTTATAGTAACCTCCCTTATGTTAAAACCAAAGCTATACATGATGTTTTCTGCAACTCCTCTGTTGCGCCTCCCACCAATCTATATTCCTGACCCTTGAACCTGGGTGGCCAGTAAGGCCTGTCTCTATGAGCAGAAAGCAGCAGAAAGGATGCTGTGACTTCTGCAGCTAGGTTAACAAA
>NW_006792345.1:13475-61124 GCF_000442215.2 Lipotes vexillifer | reverse complement strand
CTTTCCCTTGGGCATATACCTTTGAAGTTCTGAGCTTCCATGGGAAAAGTCTGGCTAACCTTGAGGCACCATACTGGAGACCATGTGGAGAGACCACGTGTAGACAGAGATGCCCAAGAAGCCCCTGCTGCTCCAGCCTCAGCTCCCTGAGCCTTCTCAGCCCAGAGGACAGAGTGAGAGTGCATATGCCTTCAGCCACTCCAGCCCCAGCCACCAACTGCCTGTGATCACAGGTGTGCTTAAGAGTCACCGTGCTGAGCTCAGCCATCCCTCAGATATGAGGGACTGTAATCATTTAGGTGACTGTTAATTTGTTACATTGCAACAGAAAACCAGAAAAGATTTAATTAAAAACAAAACCTATGTATACATAAATGCATAGGAAAAGTAGAAACAGTCCCTCAAATTTTTACCATTATCTGTGGGGACAAGACTGGGACTGAAGGGGGAGAGGAGAATGGGAGCTTGAATTTCACTTTTCACTTTACATTCTTCTGTAATTGCTTAACTTTTTTTCAACAGGCATGCATTTCTTTTGTAATACAAAAATAATTTAAAAAGAAATATATATTTGACTGGAAAAAAAGCAACAATAGAAGGAATGAGAAAGAATACCCAAAGTAGAAATTAATGGACTAGGAAACAAAGCTCTCCTCTCAAAGCAGAAGTGATGTGTAAAAGCAAGACCTGGTTCTTTGAGCTCAACACAGTAGACAAATCTCTACCAAGTATTACAATTTAGAAAAGTGAGATTTTTAAAAAGCTGTAAGAAAATACTCTCATGCAACTAATAGATCTGAATGAAACAAATGATTTCTGGAAAAATATAAATGACTAACAATTTTTCTAAGACTTAGGAAACCAATAAATTGATCAAAGCTATGCAAAAAATTAGAGTGGTCAAAGCATGAGGACCATAAAACTTTTGCATAAAGCTGAAACTGTCATACCAGCAAGTTTTAACAAACCTTTAAAGAAAAATAATTCCTGCTCTAATAAACTTGTGGAAAATAAGAAAGAAAAGAATATCATCCAGTTTATTTTATGAGGTTATACAATCCTGACACTGAAAAGTGACAAAGACAGTATAGAAAAGGAAAACTCAGACCACTGTCACTTTTAAGGAGAAATACAAAATTTCCAAATAAACCACAGACATATTAAATCTAGGAGTATACTAAAAGAATAACGCACGATGACCAAGTAAGGTTTATTTTATGATATCACAATAGGAAACCTAAGAATTAATTCAATTATAATTATGGGTTGAAAATGGATATGACATCTCAATAGATGCCAAAAAAGGTATTTGATAGCATTCAATGTTCATTTTTAAATAAAAATATAAAGTAAGTTAGAATAGAACAGTACTTTCTAAACATGAGGAAGAGGATCCCTCAGGGTACAATAGCAAATACTCATACTTTATAGTGACATCCAAGAGGTATTAAAGATAAGAATAGGCCAGGGGGCTCAATCACATCTATTACTTAATAAAAATCCCAATTAAATTTTTATTTTGGAATCTGACAAAATGATGTTCAAGGTCATCTGGCAGAATGGACACAGCCTCAACTATATCTGAAAAAGAAGTACAACAAAGTAGGCAGGAGGTGAACTGCCAGAGCTTTGGTAATTAAAAGACTATGTTACTGGCATAGAAATAAAAAGACCCAGAGACTAAACAGAGTCCAGAAATAAGCCTCAGAGCATAATGGATATTTCAACACATGATAAAGGTGGAATTTCAAATTAGTAGGGAAATAATATTTGATACATGATATTGAGAAAACTTTACTGCTACTGGAGTAATAGTTTACTACTGTACTTATATAAGAAATCTGGACTTCTACTTCACACTATGTCAAAACGAATAACAGGCAGATCATTTAAATGTAAAAAATATACATGTGATTTAAAAAATTAGGTTAATTTTTAGACGTGGAAGGACCTTCTAAGCACAATACCTTAGAAGGTATAAAGGAAAAGTCCATTAAATATGACCACCAAAAAAAAAAAAAAAAAGTCTACAGGGAAAACAAGCTCCAAGACAGTAGAAAAAAAAATTTAAAACAAATATTCTGACAAATGGTAAATATCCTTAATCAATAATAAAGGAGTGGAAAAAGGTGGAAAACTCAAAAAAATGGGCAAAGGATATGAACAGGTGAACCACCAATGGCAAATAAAACATGAAAAAAATAGTTTATCTTCCTAGTTCTCAAAAATATAAATTTGAGATGGAGAGTTGTTTTTCTCTCAGATTAAAAAAGACCAGGAATGCTCACATGTAATCACAACACTCATGCAGAATGTGTACACTCTGACACAGCAATCTCAAAACTTAACCTAAGAAAATAAACAGACCAAGAGTAAAAAGAAGTATGAGGATGTTTATAACATTATTGTTGTAACATGGAAACAACTTACATTAATAAGTACTGGTTAAATAAATTATGGTACATTCATAAAATGGATTACTATGCAGTTGTTTAAAATGGTTTATATCTCTTGACATCAAGAGCTATGTGGAACATATTATTAAATAAAAAAATTGCAAAATGGTGTGCTTGGAATAATCATATTTTGGTTTAATGAAAAAAGAGAACTCCAAACATCTGTCTCTGAAATATAAATACACACATACACCTTTCTTCATGTGCTTCATGGATGTATCTTGAAATGTAACACTGAATTAGCTCTTTCCGTGTCATGGGATTATATGTGATATTTTGTTTCTTTTCAAAAAAACTTCTTTGTATTTTTTGAAAAATATTTAACAGGCAAAAACAAGAAAACTACTAGAAAGAAAAAAAAAAAAAAGAGAGGAGAGGTTACAATAAAAAAAGCTGACCTGGTCACGGAGGGATTGGGGAAGCTTTAGATTCATGCCCAAATGTGTAGTGGGAAGAAACCTGGGCCACTGCCCAGTTACAGATGCCCTGAAGAGGTGGAGGTGAGGGTGGGGCAGGGTGTCCTGATTTACAGTCCCTGCCACCACGAGTTTAGGCTTCAGCCCTGGTCAAGAGGGCTGTCCCACCCCATGGGGCACTCTGCATCTTACTGCCTACTTTCATTTGTGCTCCATTTTACCATCTGACTTCCCAAATCTCTCCCGAGTCTATTTTCCCATTCCCCATGCAACCTGGGGCTTCCAGACTTGTCTGCTCAATGTTTTTGCTTTCCCTATTCTTGGCTGCTTCTAACTCATGAACTGGATGGCTGTCAGCTTTATCTTTCTCAATCCCAGGCCTGATCACTTCAGTGTACTGCTTAAATACCTCCAAAGGTTTTTAAGTTCCAAAGTTCCAGGGACAAAAACTAAAGCCTCTAACATGGCACTGATGGCCTAACAACTGGGCCAGCCTCCACCTTCACTTCACTCATCGAGCATCCTGTGTTCTAGCCATGGAGAACAGTTTCCCGTTCCCAAACATGCCATGCTCTCTGTGTGTGCCTCTGTGCCTTTGCTCAAGCTATTTTTCACCCTTCCCCAAGACCTTTGCCAGCTGCTCCCCACTCTGGTCCAGCACAGCACCTTGCACAGCCCTGTGCCAGACGCCCCCTGCCATCTGCCCCTTCCGTAGGTTCAGCATACGTCTGCAGATCCTATGTAAAATCCCTGGCCCAGACAAGGCATTTGATCTGGAGTCAAAATTCCCATTTTACCTGAGAATCCAAGTCTTCTCCTTTTAAACAGAGGTTGGCATCAAGCACATTGAGTCCCACCAGCAGACCAACAATCACCATCCCTTCTTCCTCCATCATTAATGCCTCAGGCTCATAGAACTCACTGAAAGAGATTGATACAACAGGAACACCTTCACCACCCTTCTCTTGGACCTACTCTGCCTTTTCACCTCTTAGCTCATGGCCTGGCTGCCAACTTCATCAGGAGCCAGAGGCTCCCTTGTGTGAATTCCCTTCTTCCTTCTATTTCCTCTCCCACTTGAAGTGCTGCTATCTCTTCTCTGGCCTCTCCTCTCTTCCTGTGGCTTAAAATGGACTCCTCCTACCTCTGGCCTAGGGTTAACTCCTCTGTTTGGACCCTGGAACCCAGTCTTCCTCACCTCTTGGCTCCTGTGTTCTTGAACATCACTCTGCCCCTCCTGTCCACCCTGGCTCCTTCTTTTGTATTGCTATGAACTGCTTCTATACTTACATTCATGTCAACATAAAGTGGGATCCCGCAGCCTCCTCCACCACCCACCCAAGGATAAAACTCTTCCCTCTTCCCTGTGTCCCATGGAACAACACTGGCTGCTTTTACTTCCTTACCTCCAAGTCACCTCAGCCATTACAGTGAGGCTCCAGCCATTACTGCTCTGGTCACCAGCGATTAGCTCATTTACCATTGTGTGTGTGAGTACATGAGAACTTATTATCCTAAGAATTAGTTGTTTAGCACAAAATCTGTACCTCAGAGTTACTCGGTATAACAGTACTCAAAGAAGAGTACAAAGTACGTGAACTATTTGAAACCAGTATTCATCGTGAAAAGATATGTTCAATAATAAGCCATGACTTGAAAACAATGGAAAATTTTGGGTGACTGTAAAAGACATTTTTATTTCAGTTAGATAAAGAGAATTATCTCTGGAGAGATCTGTTCCTTGTAAATGATCATATCCTGGAGAAAATTACTCTTATAATGGTTACTTTTGTTTATAGAGTTATAAATATAAAAAATGAATCCAGTCATAAATTTCAGAGATAGACAGTTCGTCTTTACTGATGCCAAGAGATATAAAAGTTTACAAACTGAATGTGGAATCCTAAAACAGGTAATCTAGATATGTTCCCTTACAAAAAGCTGGGTTTTATACTTTAAAATTGCCCACTGAATCTAGTTCAAGTCATTTTTCCCCTATTATCATCCAATCAAATACCATTTTGTTGAAACTTAATGGAGTACGCTGTCAGGGTGCCTAATCTTAGGTATTTTTGAAGAACTATCTTCAAAATGACTTTTCAAAATGAAAATATACATCTTCATTCATAAAGACTTTCAGACATCAGTGCTCAAAAAAGAAAATACTGCTATTTTAAAACTAAGCCACAGAATAGTTACACTTAATAATAATTTGAATAAAAACTGTACATTATACATTCTTGTTTTAATTCCAAATGATATATAGAACTGTGTTCTAATTACGAAGCAAAAGCTAAGCAAAGATAGGTGATGAAATACCTTAAGAGATGTTTATTGTCTATAAGCACTTTCAGATAATCTGCCAGTTTCTTCTGCATGAGTGCAAGGTAAAGCCAAGCTCTGCCCCTTCCCACAGCTGTCCTGGAATTCAAACAGAGAATCAAACTATTATGGCATAACAATAATAACATCAAAAACCAAAAGGAAAAAAACCAACTTAGCCAAGGAGAAACACATGTTCACGCATACATATGCTGGTGAATGCAGAGAACGCTGTAATAGAGCTGCCCTGGGGGCTGGAGGAGTGCACTGTCTGGGAAGGCTGAGGAAATGGCTCACTGCATTCTTTTGGGTACTGTTTGAAGTCTGTATCATGGGCATGTATTCTGCACCGCCCCCCAAAATAAAATAGGAAAAAAAATTTAAGCCACAAACATCTGATTTCTGGAACAAATACAATTAGATAAAACTCTGCATGTATTCATAAAATTTCACAGGGAGTCAGGAAATACCAGGTTAGATTGTATAATGGATAAATTTTCTTTCAAAAGACAAATATGGAATGTAGTTTTTAAAGGGTTGAAGTCTCACAAGATTTCTAGGGCATTAGCTCAAAGGTACAATTTTATTTCTGATGTGGTAAAATACACATAACATAAAGTTTACCACCTTACCCATTTTTAACTGTACTGTTCAGTACTGTTAGGTACATTCATATTTTTGTGCAACCAATCTCAAAGATGTGATTTTGAAAAGATCTGTTTTAAACATTAAAAGAAAAAAAAGGCCTCCCAATTGTAGACCTAACATTATTTAAGGAAAAAAAGATCCTGTTCTAAGCAGAGTAACTGCATTTCTAATACCCAAGAGAGTATTAGAGGTACTGCTGTAATCAATATCAGCCTCAAAGGGTCAGAGGTCACCCAACTTAATCAATACAAAAGACTGGATTCCCCCCTTCTCCCTTCAATAAATGATGTAAAGCCAGAGTAAAAAAGAAAGGAAATAAAGTAGGAAAAAAAAAGATATCTGATGTTGGCATGATAGGAAAAATGGACACTGACATGTGCTACATGGTGGGAGTGCAAACTGGTACAATTCTTCTAGCAGGCAATTTAATGACAGCAGGTTCTCAAAATTCTACATCTAGTAATATAAGGAAATAATTTAGGAGGTACACAAAGACGTATGTTTGGGGGTGGTCACCACTGCACTGTTTGGATAATGAGAATTTGAAGACAACCACAAAGAGCAAAGTGGGAGGAGCTATACAAAAATGATGTGGATGACTATTATGGCAAAAGGTTTAAAATCTAATATTAAATGGGAAAAAAAGCCACAAAACAGTACGTACAGTTTAATACTTGATTTTTTTCCCCAGTTCCCCACCTCTGTACAATGTACTGCTTAGTCTAGGTTCACTTCCAAAACATTTTTATGCATATGAAAATAAATATAAATTCTATTTTTCTCTCCTGTTTACAAAAAAATCAGTATGCTATATATGCCGTTCTGCAACTTGCTTATTTCACTGAATATCTGTCATTTTGAAATTCTTTCCAGACACACGGAATTTTTCGTTCATTTTTTCATAGCTTTAGAATGTTTCAGAATTGGACTGCCCTATAATTTATTTAGCTGGTTTTTATCTAGGCTGTTTCTAATCTTCCGCTGTTACAAATAGTGCTGCAACAGGCATTTCTGTACATGTGTCATTTTCAAGTGTTAGATTTAAGAGATAAAACTCCTAGAAGTGGAATTGCTGGGTCAAAGGGTAGATGTATTGGTGGTTTTTGCAGATAGTGCCAAACTGTCTTCCATGAGAAGCAGTGCAATAATGAAGCCACTGGGGGAGGTGGAGGGGAATAAAAATAGAATCTTATTTATTTGTCTGTCCGACTATGCACTGAAAGGATCTAAAAGGATACTGACCACGATATTAATTGTAGTTTTTTTTCTGAGTAGTAAGCTAACAGAAGCGCCTTTTTTGTTTCTTAATTAAAAGTTATGTAGGGCTTCCCTGGTGGCGCGGTGGTTGACAGTCCACCTGCCGATGCAGGGGACGCGGGTTCGTGCCCCGGTCCGGGAGGATACTGCATGCCGAGGAGTGGCTAGGTCCGTGGGCCATGGCCGCTGAGCCTGCGCGTCCGGAGCCTGTGCTCCGCAACAGGAGAGGCCACAGCAGTGAGAGGCCCGCAGAACCCAACAAAAAAAAAAAAAAAAAAAAAAAAAAAGTTATGTAATAAGAAAAAAGGTTGTTTTTTCGGTTATTTTACTTTTTTTTTAGAATTTATTTATTTAATTTATTTACTTTTGGCTGTGTTGGGTCCTTGTTGCTGCGTGCGGGCTTTCTCGAGTTGCAGTGAAGGGAGGTTACTCTTCATTGTGGTGCACGTGCTTCTCATTGTGGTGGCTTCTCTTGTTGCAGAGCCTGGGCTCTAGGCGTGTGCGCTTCAGTAGTTGTGGCACACGGGCTCTAGAGCACAGGCTCAGTAGTTGTGGCACACGGGCTTTGTTGCTCCGCGGCATGTGGGATCTTCCCAGACCAGGGATCGAACCCATGTTTCCTGCATTGGCAGGTGGAGTCTTAACCACTGTGACACCAGGGAAGTCCCCAAAAAGGTTGTTTTTAATTTTCAAAAAAGAGAGAGACAAGCTTTGTCTGTTATCTGGGTTTAAGTGCCAATCTTAAGTGTAACTTATTCATTGTGTAACAGTTTGTTTAATAATAAACCATGACATGAAAACAATGAAATATTTTGGGTGATAGGCCATACTGTAAAAGATATTTTTATCTCAATTAGACAAGGACATTAAACTCTAGAGAGATTTCTCTCAGGATGCAAAGTTCGTCATGCAAGTTTCAAACCACCTTAGAGCAAATAGACTCTACCCTCAAAAAAAATTCTGGGCATAACTTCCAAAATACTGCAGAAATTTTAGAACTTTTGTTACTATTTAATGAAATAGTAAAAACACTGCAGCTCTTTATAGAGCAAAGCAGTAGCCTTTTCTCACATGGCTCCCAACAAGGCTACTCCTCCAGAGGCGTCAAGAGGAGGGAGCTACTATGTATTTCCTTTTTGGCAGACAGAGGGAGGATTTTGGTACTTAAGCTAGTTACTTGTTTAGCATCCACAGGGAACAGAAGCAGTGAGTTTAGCTGACAATAAGCTCTTTGTTAGCACAACAAGACTTCAAAAATGCCTCCTGTGCCTAAGTGGAAATAGCCTGAGTGCAGGAGGAGGGAGAGCCCTGCTCCATCCAACCAGACCACCCAGGGACACATGTCTAGTGCTGTACTCTTGAGGGAGTGAGCTTGCTGGAAGGGAATGGACAATAGGACCACATAAAGAACAAGTGAAGGGACTTCCCTGGTGGCACAGTGGTTAAGAATCTGCCTGCCAATGCACGGGACACGGGTTCGATCCCTGGTCCAGGAAGATCCCACATGCCACGGAGCAACGAAGACTGTGTGCCACAACTGCTCAGCCTGCGCTCTAGAACCCGTGAGCCACAATTACTGAAGCCTGCGTGCCTAGAGCCCGTGCTCTGCAACTAGAAGCCACTGCAGTGAGAAGCCCGCACACTGCAATGAAGACCCAATACCACCTAAAAAAAATAAAAATAATAAAAAAACAGAAGAAACAAGGCAGAAGATGTAGGAGGCTCATGAGGGGGTCACCAAATAAATATATGAAAGGTTGTCGCCTGCTAAAGGTTTTCACCTTAGGAGGTATAGGCCCAGAGGGATGAACCAGGGACAGAGACAGAAGGCTTAAGTCCTATGAATGCACAGGGCTCAGCAAAGATGGAGTTTAGTGTGATTTAGAGGGTTTAGTGTGATTTAGAGGGTTTCAGAGACCAGCAGACCTGTGTTTTATTCCTGGTTCCACCACTCTCTTGCCAAGGGACCTTGAGCAAGTTACTTAACTACTCTGAGTCTGAGTTTCCGCACTTGTAGATGGGGACACCAACAGCTCAGTTCCTAGGGATTTGTGCAGGATAAAACGAGATAATGAAATATCCTTAGCACAATGCCTGGTACATGGCAGGCCCTTAGTTAATGGTGGTGGCTATTATTATCATCTAAAAATGGAATAAGCTGGCTCTGCAGGAGAAGGTCAAACAGAGGCTGGACAGTTGAGTCCCCTGTGAAAGACTCTCCCGGGAGAACTTTTGCATTGGCCTAAGGATCTCCAGGGCCCCTTCTCAATGCAGATTCCACGATACACCTTTACATGTTCCATTCAGTTTTTTATTTTGAGCCTATACGTAGGGATCCCAAGGGCAAACCCAGATAAGACAAAGGATTCATTAGTGCCAGGCTTTCCACAAATGTGTCTTGTCCTGGAATCTAAAATCTGTTCCAAACTGTATTATTCAGAACTGCCCAGGGGTGTATCTGTCTTTTTTTTTTTTTTTTTTAACATCTTTATTGGAGTATAATGGCTTTACAATGGTGTGTTAGTTTCTGCTTTATAACAAAGTGAATCAGCTATACATATACATATATCCCCATATCTCCTCCCTCTTGCGTCTCCCTCCCACCCTCCCTATCCCACCCCTCTAGGTGGCCACAAAGCACCCAGGTGCATCTGAAGCAGCAATTCCAGGAGTGTAACAACTCTTTTTCCTCCTGTAACTGCTCTTTGGGTGACAACACCTTTTCACTATTTGACCTTGTATGACACGCAGAAATCGCTGTCCCCATTTTAAAGAAAAGGAAACTGAGGCTCGGAGAGCGGCAAATTTTCTCAAGCTTATATGGAGAATGAGCAGCAGAGCTGGGACTAAAGTCTAAGTAGAGTGTAGCTTTTGCTACAATTTGTTCTAAATTAGAAAACGCTTTATCAGCAAGGAATAGAGAAATTGATAAATACAAGGAAATTTTCTTAAAACATCAAATTGATGTAACTACTTCTCACTCACTTTAATTCTGGCAGATTTCTGACACTAGTGGCTATATCTGATGCTTCTGGACAAAGTTTCTCCACCAGCTCCAAAGGACCAAAGAAAGATTTATTTTGGCCAATAAAACTCTTCTTAACTAAAAGGGAAAACAGAAGTGTTATTCATAAGAACAGGTTGCAAAATGTCTTCAGGGTCCCACAGCCTCTCTCCCAAAAGCCAAATGAATGCTGTGGAGCTGCACTGCTTACTCCTTCTGATTCAGTACTGGGGGCTGGGAAAGGCCAGGTACCAAATGAGCTCTCCCTTCCTCTAATGAAAGGGTTTCTCTGATATACCCACGAGGCTCCTTCTTTCAAGTATTTATTGACCATGAAATAAAACAAGTGGTCAAATGATCACCTGTGAAATCCTTGCCTTTTCTCCCTCCTATGCCAAAGTCAATTCTTGATTTCAAATCATCACCACCATCCCTCATCTGAACTGCTGCAATAATCTCCTAATGGGTTTCCCTGCTCCTAATACCATCACCTCCCCACCTTTCTAATCTGTCCTCCACATAGCTGGAAGTTCTTTTACAAATGTAAGTTAGATCTTGTTTTTCCCTTGCTGAAAATCCTCTAAATACTCTTAGAATAAAATCCAGCTCCTCACCTGACCTATAAAGGCCTACCATGATCCAGCCCATCCCAACTGCCCTGACCTCACCTCCTCCTTCTCAGCATGTCTCAGTTACCTGGTGTCTTCCTGAAACCAAGGTTGGTCCCCCTCAGGACTTTGCACTTGTTTTGTTCTGTCTTTCTAGGAAGGCTCTTGCCCCAAACATTTGCAAAGTTGACTCCTCTTTTAGGTCTCAGCTCACATTTTACCTCCCCAGAAAGACCTTCGCCTCTCACCCTAGTTGAAAGGTTTTTCCCTTGATTCTCTTATCATTTAACCTATTTTGCGTCCCTGAATTTGTAGCATTTTGTAATTATGTTTGCTTCTGAGTTTGTTGTCTGTCTCCTCTTCTAGAACTGTGCTGTCCAAGGTAGTCACTAGCCACAAGTGCTACTGAAATGTAGCCAGTGCAATTGAGATGTGCTGTAAGTATAAAACACACGGTGGATCTTTAAGCCTCAGTGTAGAAAAGAATGCAAAATATCTCATTAGTAAGGTTTATACTGATTATATGTGTCAAAATGATAATATTTTGGCTATATTGGGATAAATTACTAAAAGTAATTTCATCTGTTTCTTTTCCGTTTTTTTAAACGTGTCTACTAGAACATTAGAAATTACACATGTGGCTTCCATGGCATTTCTATTGGACAGCGCTGCTCTAGAATGTCGCGTCTTGTGGGCAGGGACCTTGTTTGTCTTGTGTGCACAAGAACACCACCAGCTCCCAGAACAACGTTTGGCACTGATGATGCTGGGAAACAGCTAGCCCGAATTTTTCAAGCCCCCGACCCCGCCCTCAGGCTCACCTTTCAGCCCATGTTTGAGGCAGTGCTCCATCACTACAAAGAACTGCTGCAAGGGGGCATGGTCTGCATCCAGGCTGCGGCCCAGGCTCAGGGCGGACTGGAGCAAGACCTTGATGCTGAGTTTCATCATGTGCATCAGGTTGACACGCTCCTCCATCATCTGGCACTTGGAAGCTGGAGGACAGAAGCGGGGACAGCTTCGTTAGTGGACTGAGTGTAGCCCGGGGTGAGGAGGCTGGACGCGGAACAATGGAGGCGGTCTGCTCGGAGCGCGGACGTGCGGGTAAAATGGAGATCGCAGCCAGCCGGGCCCTGATCCCGGGAGGTCACAGCCGCATGTGGGCGGCGGGGGCCGTGGGTCAGACTCTAGAGGCCTCTCCCAGGTAGCTCAGCGCGTTGCTACGGCGACGACCCTACCAAGAGTCTCCGCGAATGGTTTCTCCCACGCCCCCATTCCATTTTTGACTAATGGAAGGGCGCAGACTCCAGTAAGCCCTGCCCCAAGCTAGAAAGCTTGCTGGGAAAGTGCTCCACCCCGTCTCGTTCCTATTGGAGGAGTCCAGCTCGAGGCCACGCCCATGGAGCTAACGGACGCCATTTTAACTTTTCCGCCAGGACGGAGGTACCGGCTTCCGGGATTGGTTGGGTTGGCCCGCACACCGGTCACAGGGCTTTCTGAGCCGTTTGTTTTGACTGATTGTGCCAGCCGGAGCCTTCTGGGAAGCATCAGTTCCTCAGTAATGGACTCAAATTTTCGTTGTTACCCATCTTTCGTCCACAATTAGTGGACAATTACGAGTTTTACACTTCCTTTGTAAGTAAAACCGTTAGAATAAAATGAACTCAGCTGCTTTTCAACTCCATTAACCTTGTCACTTTGAGTAAAAGTTTGTAGTCAATATCAGATATCCATGACAAATTCTTACCAAGGGTCATCTCAAGCCCAGGAAACTGTCACTCGAGAAATTAATAATACAGACCCCAAACTATAGCCTACTCCCGGCAGGAAAAATATCCCGGGCCAGCGCGCCCCTCTCCCCGCACCTGCGCCATCGTTCGGTCATTTAAATGGATTGGGTGGGGTGGGGTAGGGATCTTATTGTTTTAGTTTGCAGTTGTTCATTACAGATGTTAAGCAGCTTTTCATGTTTGTCTCCTAGTATTCCTTCTATGAATTGCCTGTTAAATCTTTTAACTTTCTTTGTTTGCCTTTGTTTTATTGGTCCGTATATTCTGGATATTAATCCTTTGTCTACCTGCTTTATTTCATGGGCAGTAAATAATATGGACATATAAATAGTTAAAAGAGCATATATATGTGTAGCTAAACCGAAAAGAATGATGATATGACTGTGAATTTATAATACAGGTATTAAGACTAGAGACAGCCTGGGACTGAAAATTCTAAATTCTCATCAAAACCCAAGAGGGCAGCTGCTGGGAAAGAAAAGTCGGCCTAAACCTTTCATCATGGTGTGGAAAAAGAAAAGTGGACTTTAAGTAAAGCATTTGGGTGGGAGTGGTATAATTATTTTTAAATTTTGAGAGAATCCTATGTATTACATTTATAAATTTGAAAAGTTTAATGAAATGGATGATAGGCAAAGGGAATAGAAATTGTAAAACCCCAACAAGAAGAGGGAGAAATCCTGAATAGACCAATAACCACAGAAGCAATTTGTAAAGATTTATTCAAAGAAGATACCAATCCCCAGTCTAAAAACGAAGTCTAGTGTTGTTCGAATGGGAATACGTACGTAAGGAAGTCCTGCGGAGGGCTAGGCAGGCCCAGATATTTTAAGGAAGTCGATTTCTAGATCCTCAAGTTTCACAGACACTCTTCTTCCACTCTACAGAAGAACCACAATTCATTCTTTGTCCAATATCTTGTCCTCTTTTTTAAAAAAATAAACTTATTTATTCATTTATTTAATTTTTGGCTGCATTGGGTCTTCACTGCTGCAGGCGGGTTTTCTCTAGTTGCTGAGAGTGGGGGCTACTCTGTTGCGGTGCGCAGGCTTCTCATTGCAGTGGCTTCTCTTGTTGCGGAGCATGGGCTCTAGGCACGCGGGCTTCAGTAGTTGTGGCACACGGGCTTCAGTCGTTGTGGCTCATCGGCTCTAGAGCACAGGCTCAGTAGTTGTGGTGCGTGGGCTTAGTTGCTCCACGGCATGTGGGGTCTTGCCAGACCAGGGCGCAAACCCGTGTCTCCTGCATTGGCAGGCAGATTCTTAAACACTGCACCAACAGGGAAGCCCCCATATCTTCCTCTTGATGCACTGACCTGGGGTGCAGAAAGTCTCACACACCAAATGGAGGTGAAACCTCCTTTGATGATTAATCAAGTCACACAAAACATGAAGCGCCTCCAGTCTCTCATTGCTTTGTTGAACTTAGTTAAACTCGGTCTTGGGAGAGAGGGTTGGTCTCCAGCCCTCTGCTGGGTATCCTGAATTTAGAGAGTTAAAAAAAAACTTCCCCCACAAATATGAATATATATAATTGTTTTCAGTCAGTCTCAATACTCATCCCTTGGATATGCCATTAACTTGATGGACACGTTCAATAAATTAAATGAGCCAAAGTGCAGCTCCAAGTTTTTGATGAAAATGGATTTCAAGTACATGTAAACTAACTTTTAAATAATTAAGTAATTAATTAATTTTGGCCATATGGGACTTAGTTCCCTGACTAGGGATCAAACCCGTGTCCCCTGCAGTGGAAGTGTGCAGTCCCAACCACTGGACAACCAGGGAATTCCCTAAACTCTTTTTGTCAAAAAATATTGCATTGGCAAGGTGTAATGAAATAAGCAATGTTTAGATATCCCCAACCATTTTGAGTGTTCTGAGTTAAACAAAGTGAAAGAATTATAAGGCATAATTATCATCTGATAAGTCTTGATAAAGCCTTTTTTTGGGAACTTCCCAGAGGTAGAGAAATTTCTTTAATGTGACTAAGTTGTATCCTTTTGCAAGTAAGGTGATTTTCATTTGAACAAAATGAATATTTGAACAAAAATGAACAAAATTTTGACATGAGATCAATGTGATTTGGGGCATATAACTTAGAAGGAGTTCAAAAATTGAACAACATTACTATAACAAAACTGTCCATTTCATACCTGAGTCACTTTGCTGTACAGCAGAAATTAACACGACATTGTAAATCAACTATACTTCAATAAAACTTAAAAAAATATTTGGTAGAATTTACCAATGGGAAAAAAAAAACCTGTCCATTTCTATTTCTTATTTATATGAGCCAGATTTCTCAAGGATCACATCTATAAAAAATAAAAATAAAATTGATTCTGAGTCCTATCACATTTTATAAGTAAATATATATATTCATCTACAAGTACATGCTAATGAGAAAACCAACACCAGCTCATGAAGAGAAGTAGTTCCAAGAAAAATTTATGTATAATTACTTATGAAATTATATTTATATTCCTTTAATTAACTTAGCATTACTAATAATTCTAATGGTAATTTGTTCCAGAAGAAAAAAAAATTTTTTTAATTTATTTATTTTATTTATTTATTTTTGGCTGCATTGGCTCTTTGTTGCTGAGCACAGGCTTTCTCTAGTTGTGGCGAGAGGGGGCTACTCTTCGTTGCGGTGTGTGAGCTTCTCATTGTGGTGGCTTCTCTTGTTGCAGAGCATGGGGTCTAGGCCCGCGGGCTTCAGTAGTTGTGGCTCGTGGGCTCAGTAGTTGTGGTACATGGGCTTAGTTGCTCGTGGCACGTGGGATCTTCCTGGACCAGGACTCGAACCCGTGTCCCCTGCATTGGCAGGTGGAGTCTTAACCACTGCACTACTAGGGAAGCCCAAGAAAAAATATTTTATACACTCAGCTTTAGTCACAAGAAAAGTTTATTACATTTTAATTAATTTACATATTTTTTTCTGAGATGTATGATAGGATGACCAATAAAAAAATTTAAAACATACGTAAGTGGATTGGAAATTCAAGTCCAAGGAATAAAAGGGAAAAATGTAAAAATTTCAAATATTAATTAACTTGTTATTTATTTTTAAGATGGATGGTAGTGTTATCAAATCATTAAGGTATTTATATACCACTTGATACACTTAAAAGAATGATATCATGGTTTTATTTTAAAAAGTCAATTTTACAATAAACCAGAAAATGTATTCTAAACTTTAAAATTATGATGAAGATTTTTATGTATCAACTTTAAAAGCTGAAGATTTTTTTGGGGGGGGTCATGTGAACAAAAAATGTGAAGACTAGTGCTTAAGGCAGTGGCTCCTACGATCGTTCCTGGGAACACAGCAGTGTTCTGCAACCATCTCATCCATCCCCTGGTTGGGTTAGTCACCTATTCCCATTTGAGCTCAATTTAGGGTCATGGAAAATTGGAGCTGGAAGGATCTTTAAGCTGTTTCATCTCTCAGTTTTATTAGCTTTGTGACCTTGGCTAAGCTGTTAACATCTCTAAGCTTTGTTAATAATAGTTCAACACAACACACAGAATGTCACAAAATTCCACACTTATTGAATTGCCAAGTAAATGGTCTGATCAGGGATCTCGACCTTCACTGTTGTAGAGGGGCTGGGCCTGTAACATAAAAGAGTGACCCAGTGAGAGGACAAGCTGGAGAGAATGTGCAGCCACCCTCTTGCTGGAGGAATGCTGATTAATCATATGTGCCAGATGGGAGTTTTCAGGAGAAGCTGGTGATCTGGATTTTTATGGAAAACCTGGTAATTGGCTAAAAAAATTTTAAATGCTTATAAAAGCATTTAAGTATAAACTATGCAGGATAGAAAAAAATGCAACTACTAGCCACAAACATCTCAAAGGGCTGCTCTATACCTCTGGTGTAGAGAATAAGTATTTGCTTCAGGGAGTGGATTCTACAGATTTTTTTTTTGTTTTTTGATCGGGTTCTGAATTATAGAGAATTAACTAGATTCTTTATAAATTTGAGTTTTAGTTTTGATTAGCCCTTTGGTGTCTTGAAAGATCTTATAATACAGTATGGTGTTACCCTGTACTGACAATGAAGAAAACCATTTTACACTTTCCTAATTTTCCGGAATTTTCACTTATCTCAATGGCTAACTTAAAAAGTTCAGCAATGTGAAATGAAAAAGTCATTGTACTTCATTTTGGAAGGAGCAAAAATATCACTTGTGAAGAAGTGCTCTGACACGTGGAAAAAAAATTTGCCATGGAAGACAACAGAGAAAGGCATAATACATATCACCTACCTAATGCCAAATATGTATCTAAATACTTTAAAAATTAAAGAATGACTTCTTCAGTGAGTTTTGTTATTCATCCTTTAGGACAGGGGTCCCTATCCACCGGGCCACGGACCAGTACTGGTCTGTGGCCTGTCAGGAAGTGGGCCACACAGCAGGAGGTGAGTGGCGGGTGAGCGAGCGAAGTTTCACCTGTATTTACAGCTGCTCCCCATCACTCGCATTACCACCTGAGTTCTGCTTCCTGTCAGATCAGCGGCGGCACTGGATTCTCATAGGAGCACGAGCCCTACTGTGAACTGTGTATGCGAGGGATCTAGGTTGCATGCTCCTTATGAGAATCTAATGCCTGATGATCTGAGGCAGTGATGCTAGCGCTGGGGAGTGGCTGCAAATACAGATTATCATTAGCAGAGAGGTTTGACTGCACAGAGACCATAAACAATTGCTTGCAGACTCATATCAAAACCCTATCAGTGAGTGGCAAGTGAAGACAAGCTCAGGGCTCCCACTGATTCTGCATTATCGTGAGTTGTATAATTATTTCATTGTATATTACAATGTAATAATAATAGAAACAAAGTGCCCAATAAATGTAATGTGCTTGAATCATCTCGAAACCATTCCCCCCACCAAGTCTGTGGAAAAATTGTCTTCCATGAAACTGGTCCCTGGTGCCAGAAAGCTTGGGGACCACTGCTTTAGGAGGAGGCATTACTTTAAAAAGCACGATGTAGAAACCTGTGTGTGTATACTGTGGTTTGTGTGAAAACTGTGTGTATAGAGATGAAAGCACATGTTACATGCACAGACACTCTGAAATACAGTAGGATTGGGGACAGTTTCCGGGAAGGAGGACTTATTCTACACTGAGTGTCCTTTAGTACAGTTTGATTTTTGTTTGTGTTTTACCATGTGTATTACCTTTAGAAAAAATACCAAAAAACCAAACAAGATAACTACAGAGAATGCAATCATTGTGGCAAGTTGTGCTACCAGACCCCACGTCGGATAACATTTTAAAACAAGTATTCAAAGCATTCCACATTCCACGACATTCCACAGCTTTTTCCTTAAACTTGTATCACCAAAAAAAGTTTACCTGGCAAGAGTGCTGCTCACATTCAGTCTCCGCTCCTTCACCACTCCCTCTGAATAATCTCTGTTCTCACTGCTTTTGTAAGCAGATAAGCAGATCAATGGAAAAGAGATGAAATGAGCCAGCCCTGACTGGAGTGGTGGCCGCCATCTTCTCCTGACCTGCTTTTCTGAGGCCTCTGCACAGCATGCTACCCAGGGTTCAGTTCCTTTTCCCCATCCCCACTCCTGTCCTACCTGATGGCTTCAAATCTGGGTTACTCTGAGACCAGCCACATAGCTCATCCCAGCTGTTCCCCACACTTCTGCCCTCAGTAAGCCATGTTCACAATTTTCACCAGATTTGAGTGGCAGTTATTTACTTAATATTTTCTTTAAATTGACTAATTAAAAATCCATATGTATATATTACAGCATTTTACTTATAAAATTATTTAAAGGCATCAAGGCATTGAGGTGATGTGACTAAGAGCACAGGCTGGAGAGGCAGCCTGGCTTGGTTCAAGTCCTGGCTCTGCCATTTCTAAGTAACTTTGTCAAATTACTTCTCTTTAATGCAGTTTCCCTCTTTATAAATAGGGGATGATAACGGTACCTACCACGTGGGGCAGGCTATGTGGGCGGAGGCATGAAGTCAACCTCTCCCTCCCATGGCCCTAAGTGACAGCAATTTCCTGCAGGGATGCAGTCCCTATCTGGTTGGGTGGGTGAGAGGCTGCTGCCCAGTGCCTGCCTAATGTGCTGTGGCGCTGCCAGCCCGGGGCAGGCCAGTGCATACCTGGCCCTGCCCTGAGAGTCAGACAGCATAACCCCAACCCTCCCTGCGGCAGCATTGGTCATGCAGGGTGGTCAGGGAGGGGTGGGGAGAAGCCCTAGGGCAGTTCAAGTGGACCAGAGCGGCCAAGAACCTGTCCCAGGAAGACAGTGGAAGATGGGACCACACAAAAGCCCGTCTCCAAGGCCCCCACACATACTCCTTTGTCCCATCAGACTTCACTTAATACAAATTCAAAGATAAAATTAGTAAGAATTTCTATCATGGGGCACTTCTGAGTACCTGGCCCTGCACAATCACACTGATTAAAGCCTGCATTGATTGCACATCATGAAGCCAGTTCAGCGATCACCTAGGATTATTGTGAAGATTAAATGAACTAATGTATGTACAGACCTAAGACTAATATCTGGCACCTAGGAAACACAATATAAATGCTGGGTATTATTTATAGCATTACCATAAATATAAAACAAGTATTTTTCAAATATGCATTTGTTCAACAAATATTTATTATTCTGTGCTAGGCACTGGCACATTTTATTTATCACCAAACAGCTAACATGTATTCTTTGCTTACTAAGAAGCCTCCAGAAGACCCCATGCCTTGACTCTCAGGACTGACCACCAATGGTGGGCATACAGTCAAACACCCATTGATGTGTGTAAAGGTAGTGAGCTAGTGGCAACTAGATTCCTGAGTTAAACAGGCTCCTTCATTACCTTCTAGTCCTACTTTCTATCGCCAAAGAAATATTGTTTTCTATCTCAAGTCAGATTTTAAACTTTCCTCAGTAATCTTTCTTAACCAATGAAACTGTCACAATTCACTATCCTTGTGCCAGTGCTGACTTCTACATCAAACATACATTGGACAGGATGGAATCAAGAAACCTCAAAGGCAGGGACTTCCCTGGTGGTCCAGTGGTAAAGAATCTGCCTTCCAATGCAGGGGACGCTGGTTGGATCCCTGGCTAGGGAACTAAGATCCCACATGCTGCGGGGCAACTAAGCCTGCACGCCTCAGTGAGAGAGCCCCCATGCTGCAAACCACAAAGCCCAGGCGCCCTGGAGCCTGCGCGCCACAACTAGAGAGAATCGTGTGCGCCTCAGTGAAGATCTCAAGTGCTGCAACTAAGACCTGACGCAGCCAAAAAAATAAATAAATAAAATAAATATTAAAAAAGAGTACTTGTTAAAAAAAAAAAGGAACCTCAAAGGCACACTATAATGCTTCTTAGAGAGCACTCCACAGTCTTTAGTGAACTCTGCCCCACAGCACTTTGTGTGATGAAAATGTTCTCACTGCACAATCCAATACAGTAGCCACTAGCCACGTGTAGACTACTGAGCACTTTAAATGTGGCTGTTGTGACTGAGGAACTGAATTTTTAACATTGACACATCACGTGTGGGTAGTGGCTACTGTATTGGTTGGCACAGCTCTAAATATCTGGCTTTACAGGGCTAAGTCACACTCTAAATATCATAATCATTTAATGTTTCCATTCTCACTCATTTGCTAAAACCCTGTTATAGATGACAAAGACTTAAAAGGACTATAAGAGATCATTGGGTGAACCACAAAATTCCTATTTAACAGGCTGGGAAATGTGATGACTTTTCTCCATGACACAGCTAGTTGGTTGTAGAGCTCACCTGGAACCCTCACCCCCTTAATTCCGCCTTGGTGCTTTGACTCCCCGGTGAGTCGGGATGCACCGTCAAAAACTGGAGGTGTGAGTCAGGATGGCATTTTGAGATTTAAAGCAGAGAACAGTACGGTTTCATTTCTTAAGTAAGTCCTTTAAAAATTAATAAGGACTACGTAAGCTTAAACTCGTACATTTTAAAGTATAAAGTTCACCAGTGAGAATAAGAATGCTGCGTGGGGAACACAATTAGAAGTGAAGTCGCCCCGATCTCAGGCCACCCACGCACACGTATTTATCTCGGCATGGACACACGGTATAAAGAAAATAGACGAGTAGTTAGGCGAGTTAACAGGATGTTTTTTTAACAACCTAACAGGCTGAGTCGGTTAAGCGCCCTTGCCAGCCTGGCTCCCACAGTAAAACGGCCACCCGTCCCACAGAAAGCTCGTAAGTCGCGCCCAGCCGGAGCCTACCTGCGCGCGCCACGCCGTCCGCGCCGCCGTCCGCGCCGCCCAGCCCAGCAGCCGCGCGCAGCGCGCTTCCGCAGCTCGCCGACAGGTTGCCAGTGGCCCTCCGCGCCAGGGTCAGGATGGGCGCCGACCAGCCTTCAGCCGCCGCACGCGGCTTCGCCACCCTCCGCAGTTCGCCTGGGCCCGGCAGCTGGCTCCGGTCCACGATCTCAAACTCTTCTCCCGGCTCCGGCCCCGGCTCCTGCCCCGCCCGGCACCGGTCTTCCCCGTCGGCCATCTTGGTCTTGTCACGTGGCCCCGGCAGGCAGCGGACTCGGCGTGGGCGGGCGCTTTGCCCTTGCTGTTAGTTTTTCGTGTTCGCAACGGGCTTTCCTCTTTATCGGCCACCTTTCTTTTATGTCATTTTAAAAAAGCTCGGGAAAGTGCAAATCATAAGAAGCACCTACGTTCTCATCACCTGGGAGGACTTGTTTTCGTGGAAGTTATTCTTGGGCTTTCTCCTTTTGTTGTGGTGCATCCAACCTGGCTTGGGCACAGCCCACGTGGCCGTAGTTTTTTTTTGTGACACTATTTCCTCTTTTTCATTTCATTTCATACTTTACTTCTACTTAGTGATTTTTCTGCAGCAGTTTTCAGAACAAGCCCTAAAAGAGCGGGTAACGAAACTGTGGGACAGGTGAGGCAGGAAGGCAGGACTTTTTTTTTTAATAACTAAAATCTACAATTTGGCAGGAAAGAGCACACTATGGTGGACTGGGAATCAGAAGATCCAGACTCTGCTATTAATTAGTTAAATGGTGATAATAATAAAAATAATAAAACCAATTAAATAAGGAGCACATGGCAGATAAGAATAATTGTGATGACTGTTACTCAACTATGTGGCTTGGGCCAGGCGCTCGCAGCAAGTAGAGAAAGCCTGTGCGCAGCAGTGAGGACCTAACACAGCCAAAAAATAAAAAAAAAGAATAAATTAAAAAAAAAAAGAATTAAAGTTGCAGATATTTAGAAATCAAAAAATTTTTACATTAAAATTTGGATATTGGCCTTCTCTTGAGACATAAGTCTTTTGCAACTCAGTATATTCTCTGATGGCAACAAACTGGTGGATTGGATGTTGGCTGCCCTTTTTAAAAAATTTTTTTAATTAAAAAAATTTTTTTTATCAGTGTAGTTGATTTACAATGTGTTAGTTTCAAGTGTACAACAAAGTGATTTAGTTATACATATATGTATTCTTTTTCAGATTCTTTTACAATTTAGGTTATTACAGAGTATTAAGTAGACTTCCTGGTGCTATACAGTAGGTCCTTATTGATTATCTATTTTATATATAGCATTGTGTATATATGTTAATCCCAACCTCCTAATTTATTCCCCCCCTTACCCTTTGGTAACCATACTTTTTTTTTTTTTTTTTTTTAATTTATTTTGGCTGCGTTGTGTCTTTGTTGCTGCATGTGGGCTTTCTGTAGTTGCAGCGAGTGGAGGATACTCTTCGTTGTGATGTGTGGGCTTCGCATTGCGGTGGCTTCTCTTGTTGCGGAGCACCTCTCGGCACGTGGGGCTTCAGTAGTCACAGCACGCTGGCTCAGTAGTTGTGGCTCATGGGCTTATTTGCTCCGTGGCATATGGGATTTTCCTGGCCCAGGGGTCGAACCCATGTCCCCTGCATTGGCAGGCAGAGTCTTAACCATTGCGCCACCAGGGAAGTCCCCATAAGTTTGTTTTCTGAGTCTGTGAGTCTGTTTCTATTTCGTAAATAAGTTCATTTGTATCACTTTTTTAGATTTCACATATAAGTGATATCATATGATATTTGTCTTTGTTTTACTTCAGTTAGTATGATAATCTCTAGGTCCATCCATGTTGCTGCAAATGGCATTATTTTATTTTTATGGCTGAGTAATATTCCACTGTATATATGTACCACATCTTCTTTATCCATTCATCTGTTGATGGACATTTAGGTTGCTTTTATGTTTTGGCTGTTGTAAATAGTGCTGCAATGAACATTGGGGTACATGTATCTTTTTGAAGTATGTTTTTCTCCAGGTATATGCCCAGGAGTGGGATTGCTGGATAATATGGTATTGGGTTGGCCAAAAAGTGCCTTCGGTTTTTAAGTAAAAATAAAAGACACTTTTTTCATTTTCACCAAGAACTTTATTGAACAACATATTCACCCGTTTGTTCCACTACCCTCTGCCATTTTTCAGGCAACTTCATAATTCCATCTTCCCAAAACTTTTATCTTTTTGAGCAAAGAACTGTTCCAGGTACCGTTTACAGTCTTCCAGGGAATTGAAATTTTTTCCATTAGGAGAATTTTGTAAAGACCAAAATAAATGTAAATCCGAAGGTGCAATGTCTGGTGAATACAGTGGATGGATCAGAACTTCCCAGCCAAGATGTGACAGTTTGTGCCTGGTCATCAAAGAAACGTGTGGTCTTCCATTATCCTGATGGAAGATTATGAGTTTTCTGTTGACTAATCCTGGATGCTTTTCGTCGAGTGCTGTTTTCAGTTGGTCTAATTGGGAGCAGTACTTGTTGGAATTAATCGTTTGGTTTTCCAGAAGGAGGTTATAATAGAGGACTCCCAATCCCACCATATACAAAACATCACCTTCTTTGGATGAAGACCGGCCTTTGGTGTGGTTGGTGGTCGTTTATTTCACTTGCCCCACGATCTCTTCCAATCCACATTATTGTACAGTATCCACAGCCCTTCACAATTTGTTTTAAAAAACAGAACTTTTCCATTATGTTTAAGTAGAGAATCGCATGCGGAAATATGGTCAAGAAGGTTTTTTTCGCTTAACTTCTGTGGAACCCAAACATCAAAGCGATTAACATAACCAAGCTGATGCAAATGATTTTCAGTGCTTGATCTGGATATTTTGAGTAGGTAGGCTATCTCCCGCGTGGTATAATGTTGATCTCAGTTAAATGTCTCGATTTGATCGCTATCAACTTCAACTGGTCTACCTGACCGTGGAGCATCGTCCAGTGAGAAATCTCCATCATGAAACTTCGCAAACCACTTTTGACATGTTCGATTGTTTCGAATGAAGTTAAAGACAACTAAGTGCTACTAGAGCCATCTTACAGAAAAAACTGAAAGAACATTTTGGCCAACCCAATAGCTCTATTTTTAGTTTTTTAAGGAACCTCCATACTGTTCTCCGTAGTGGCTGTACCAATTTACATTCCCACCAACAGTGTAGGAGGGGGTTCCCTTTTCTCCACACTCTCTCCAGCATTTATTGTTCATAAATGGCTGCCCTTTTAGAAGCCAGGTTCTTCTGGCATCTTGGTCTAGCTCCTTTAACTAGTTTTTATGATATGTCTGGTCCCTGGAGGCCAGTTGTTTTCTGTGGGGAGAGTGGTGTGGGGAGTGACTGAGGAATTTGTGGGCTTGCTGTTTGAATTTTCACAATGTTTGAGGGGATGCTACTAGTCTTTACTGGAATAGGGTAAACGGGGTGTTAGGTAGTCTGGAAGAACTGTCTGGATCCTTCATTACTTTCCAGTGTCGCTGGACAATCATGTAGGTGAAAAGCTTGTTTATAATGATCAGAGGCTGGAACCTAATTCCATTTTGCATAAAAACGTAAACTTTTTGGGGGGAGTAGTTTTAATATTCTGTCGGGCTAGGTTATGCTGAAGTAACAAATAACCCCCAAATCTTCGTGGTTTAACATAACAGAAGTCTTTTTCTTATCAAGATATTGAATATAGTTCGCTGTGCTATACAGTAAATCATTGTTATTTATCTGTTTTATATATGGTAGTGTGTATCTGTTAATCCCATACTCCTAATTTATCCCTCCTCCCCTGCTTCTTCTGTGGTAACCATAAGTTTGTTTTCTATGTCTGTGAGTCTGTATTTGTTTGTACATAAGTTCATTTGCACTATTTTTTAGATTCCACATATAAGTGGTATCATATAATATTTGTTTTTCTCTGTCTGACTTATGTCACTTAGTATTATAATCTCTAGGTTCATCCATGTTGCTGCAAATGGCAATATTTCACTCATTTTTATGGCTGAGTAATATTCTATTTCATATGTATATATCACATCTTCTTTACCCATTCATATGTTGATGGACACTTAGGTTGCTTCCATGACTTGGCTATTGTAAACAGTCCTGCTATGAATATGGGGTACACGTATCTTTTCAAATTAGAGTTTTTGTCTGTTCTGGATATATGCCCAGAAGAACATTTTAACAAATGCCTTCTGTGTGGTTGGACCTAGTCCTTTTCTCCTCTCTTCTCAGACTTGTTTCTCGTGTCTTGGATTTCATTGGTCTGCTGCCTCCTGCTGAGTGTGATTCCTTCCTCTGCCCATTGCCATCACTCTCACTTAAAAAAAAAATCTTTTGGAGGATTCTCAGACTCCACCTCTCAAATCAGGCCCTGCCCGTCTATGCCCAGTACCACTGCCTGAGTGGATCCTTGCCTGGTTTGTAGTCACTCTCCAGGACACCTCCTTGTGCCTTGCAGCTTTACTTCCTCCATCTGTTCTAGACACCTCAGCCAAGGACTTCCAAGACCCAGGGCTGATCCTTTCACCTTCCTGCTTTCAAATCTCCCTTTGCTTCCCTGTGGCAGGAGGCTTTGTCTTGTCTATGTGCTGCAGTTGCAGATTGCTCATTTTCTCCTTGGTGTGAACTAGAGATTGAGTTTTGCAGCATCCCAGGATGTTTGTGTGACTTGATTGAGACCAAAGTGGTAGCCGAAGAGATGGATCCTTGTGGCTTCATTGGGATTGTGAGTTGGCCTATCAGTAGGGAGCACTTTACTAATTTTGTCTCATATGTATATATTTTGTACACTTTGACTTGCATTTCATAAGCTAGGAGAGTTTCACTATCTGGACATGATTGGTACCCTGGAGCCAAGAATGTCCAATTAAGGTCAAATCATTTTTCTGAACAATACAGTATGAAGCACACACCATTGGCTATGGTCTTCTGCCATAAGTGTTTACCTACAAACAAAACAAGCTTTTAGAACAGCACTGTCTGATAGAACCCTTGGATGTAAATGTTTTAGATCTGTGCTGCTCTGTACGGTGGCCAGGAGCCACAGGTGGCCACTAAGCACTTGCAATGAAGCTCGTGTGACTGGGTTTTAGGAAACCTAGGGGAGAAAGGAAGAAGGGAGACAGCACCTGTAGTAAACAGTGAGACACTCCTAGAAGGGGAAGCATCCCCTGGGCCAGGTGGAACAGGCAACCCTGATGAGACTGGAACTACCTTCTGGAAAGACTTCTTTATGTCAGTTGGGAACATTTGAATACGGATTGCATATTAGATATTATGGAATTATTGTTAATTTTGTTCAATGTGATAATAGGTTGTGGGTATGCCCGAAAACGCCTTTATTTTTTAGAACTGATTTAGAGTATCAAGTGGTAACACCTCATGATGTCTGTAATTAACTTTAAAATACTTCAGCACAAGAAAATGTTTGGTGCAAACATGGCAAGATCTTGACAGTTTTGAAATCTAGGTAATGAGTGTAGGAGAGTTATTATGTATTCTCTCTACTTTTCTGAATGTCTGACTTTTCATAATAAAAAGTAAAGAGATATATAAAAAAGTGAGTCTATATGAAATAGAAGCCAATGTTTCATACAGACTGCAAAATCCTAGGGAGTTCCCTGGTGGTCCAGTGGTTAGGACTCAGTGCTTTCACTGCCGTGGAGCCGGGTTCAATCCCTGGTTGGGGAACTAAGATCCCGCAAGCCGCACAGTGTGGCCACAAAACAAAAGGACTGAAAAATCCTTGCAAAAGGCTTGATTGAGATTTTATTTTGAATAATGAAAACAAAAATAAGTTACCTTTATCATATATTTATCAAAATTTAGAATGTGTTTGCAACCATGTGCTATTTTTTTTTTTTTTTTTTTTTGTGGTATGCGGGCCTCTCACTGTTGCGGCCTCTCCCGTTGTGGAGCACAGGCTCCGGACGCGCAGGCTCAGCGGCCATGGCTCACGGGCCCAGCCGCTCCGCGGCATGTGGGATCTTCCCGGACCGGGGCACGAACCCGTGTCCCCTGCATCGGCAGGCGGACTCTCAACCACTGCCCCACCAGGGAAGCCCAATGTGCTATTTTTATAATGAGTAAAGAATAAGTGCTAATTTTTTTTGCACAATTTTTCTGAAGAAAATCACATTACATAGCTTTATTCATTTCACATCTGACTCACAGTGGAATCAGAAAGAGGGTCCAAAAATATTTAGGCTTCATATTTTTTCTCAAGGCCTCTTTAATCCTGCGATAGATAAACCATACCTTATTTTGGCTACCTTTTCATATTATTCGTATCTCTTTTCATGTAGCTAGTACTCAAGCTAGTTGGCCCAAAGTGGAAAAGTAATTATCCCATTCACCATGCTATCGTCCTTCTAGATATTTTTGTGGGATGTCTCATACGAAAAAACAAGCTATTTTGTAATATTATTACTCTATGTTTGAGCCCATCTAAGCTCACTCTTCCCTTTTAATATGTTCTAAATTTACTATTTTTTTTCAACCATTCTGTTTTGAAGCTCCTGCTAGATCAGCAGCATTGGTTTTCTTTTCTGCCGATCTTATGTGTCAGTGGCTTTGTGTGGGATTGGGTGGGACTTGAGCATCACTTTTGTTTATTCTGTGAAATCTTGCATCGTGTGCAGATTTACAGCTTCACTGTACAATTGATTTGCATTGTAGACATCTGACACTCAGCGAGACTGGCTCTAGCCATTTGATGCTTGGGGGTGCAGCAGGAAATGAGCTTTGAGTAGGGATGGATTTGATAAGTGGTAATATATTTTATAAGTGATAATATTAATATACTCATTAGTGAATATTTTAACATTATCAAGACTTCTGCTTCTCTGAATGGCCTTGTAACTGCAGGGACTTGGGTAAAATATACTCAGGTGATGAGTTTAGAACTGTAGAACTTGTGGTGGTGGTTGGTTATAACTGAATGGGATGTAGGTGCTGTTGCTGAGATGGTATCAAAGTATGGCAGTTGAAGGGGTAACCAACTGAAAGGAAAACTCAGTATTCCTACTCACAGTACTTCTGACACTAACTGCCCAGAGTTAGTGCAGATCCCACAGGGTAAAGGCTCAGTCCTACAGGACTGTTCCCTCAATTCAGATGCCAATCTAGGCCTCCAGTGAACTGAGTCCCCCTAAGACTGATATCATCATTAATGTACAAACTCAGGTTGTCTCTCCAGGGCAAGATGAGCTAACAGACCCCCAAGCCATGGACTACCTGGCTAGAGAATTTCAAACTGGAGACATCCTGACCCCTGAAATTACGATGAAGAAATGTCACAAGACGATGATTAATCCCAGCTTCTTTGTTCTTCCCCTTCAAAAACACCCCAACTCAAAGATCAGGTTGGAGTGGATCTCAGGCTTGTCTCCCACTCCCTTGCTTGATGCCCTGCAAATAAACCCTTACTTTGCTGCAAACACCTGATGTCGGAGTTTGGCTTTCTGTGCTGTGGGCATAAGAGCCCTTGCTTAGTGACACATGTACTTCTGACTGACCAGCTATAAATAGGCAGTTCCCACAACCCCCTCCTCAGGTTTCATAACTTGCTAGAATGATGGAACTGAGGAAAATGCGTAACTTAACTATTACTGTTTATGGTAAAGATATAACTCAGAAACAGCCAAATGGAAGAGGTGCATAGGGCAAGGTATGTGGGAAGGGGTTTGGAGCTTCCATGCCCTCTCTGGGTGCATTACCCTGTCAGCACCTTGATGTGAACCCTATTGTTTAGGGTTTTAATGAAGGTTCAATTACATGATTGATTATTGACCATAGGTGATTGAACTCAATCTCTAGCTCCTTCCCCCTCCCAGGAGGTGGGGGTGGGGTGGGCATGAAAGTTCCAACTCTTTAATCACAGGGTTGGTTCTTCTGGCAACCAGCCCTTATCCTCTAAGGGTCACCTCATTAGCATAAACTCAGGTATATTTGAAAGGGGCTTATTAGGAATAACAAAAGGTGCTCCCATCTCTCTTTCATTCAGGAAATTACAAGAGTTTTAAGAGCTCTGTGCTGGGAACCAGGAGCAGAGATCAAATATAACTTTCTTATTATGTATCACAGTTATTTATGAAAATAATCATATTAATTAAAAATAGATAGTTCACTTATAAAAAAGTTAACCTGAGTATTTGCATAATGAATTTGCATAATGTGTCCCTAAGGGAGAGAGCCCTCCTTATGTCAATGAGTGACCTGTCCTTTCCCTGCTTGGCACCTTGCAGTCACCATGGAACAGTGGAGAGAATCTTGAGTGCAGCCCAGCTCATGCTTTCGGAGGAAATACCAAGGGCCAGAAAGGTGGGCTTTAAAGCCCCTGCCAGGGACTTCAGAAACAATGGACTTTCTGTTTTGTTAACATTTTTCCATAACAGATCATATAAATTTACCTAGTACTCTCCCCTGCCCCACATTTTATTATGAAAAAATTTAAACATAGAGTACGTATAACCCATGTCTATGTATTTATCCCTGTGTCCATCCATTAATCCAGCTTATTTTTTGATTACTTCAAAGGAGATTCCAGATCCTAATACTTAAAAAAACTTTTTATCTAGAAATAATTTCAATCTTAAGAAAAGTTGCAAAGAATAAAGATAGCACAGAGTACAACTGTATACCCTTTACCCAGATTCACCTGTGCTTAACATTTCACTCTATATGCGTTATCATTTGCATGTGCTGTCTCTCTATCTGTATTTATATATGTACATTTTTACCCTGAACTTTTTTGAGGGTATATTACATACATTATGACCTGTTACACTTAAATCCTTCAGGATATATTTCTTAAGAACTGGGATATTCTCTTACATAACCATGGTAAAGTTACCATATTTAACACTGAACATTTATATCAATTCCTAACTTAAAAAAATGATTGTACAGGGACTTCCCTGGTGGTCCAGTGGTTAAGAGTCCACCTTCCAATGCAGGGAGCGTGGGTTCGATCCCTGGTTGGGGAACTAAGATCCCCCATGCTGCGTGGCAACTAAGCACTTGTACTGCATTGAAGAGTCCGCGTGCAGCAACAAAAAAGGATCCCACATGCCGGCGATGTGATGTAGCCAAATTAATTAATTAATTAAAAAAATTGATCACACAACATTGTATGGATGTTATTGAATGAAAGTTTGTGTGCCCGATGCACAGTGAGGCCAAACAAACTGAAATGTTGGAGTTTGGAGCAGAGAAAGGTTTATTGCAGGGCTGAGCAAGGAGAATGGGTTACTTAAACTCCTCAAAGTGTTTCAGCAAAGTATTTTTTTAAAATTAATTTATTTTATTTAATTTATTTATTTTTGGCTGTGCTGGGTCTTTGTTGCTGAGCGCAGGCTTCTTCTAGTTGCGGTGAGCGGGGGCTACTCTTCCTTGCGGTGCACGGGCTTCTCATTGCGGTGGCTTCTCTTGTTGCAGAGCATGGTCCCTAGGCGCGCGGGCTTCAGTAGTTGTGGCTCCCAGGCTCTAGAAGCGCAGCCTTAGTAGTTGTGGCGCGTGGTCTTAGTTGCTCCGCGGCATGTGGGATCTTCCCTGACCGACCAGGGCTTGAGCCAGTGCCCCCTGCATTGGCAGGCGGATTCTTAGCCACTGCGCCACCAGGGAAGTCCTCAGCAAAGCATTTTTAAAGGCAAGGTGAGGGAGGGGCATCCCAGGGTATGTGATCAGATCGTGTACAATCCTCTGATTGGTTGATGTAACAAGGTGGTTAATGTTATCAATCCTTAGGCTCCTGAAGTTCTGGGGGCTGCTCTGTGCTCATGATCATCAAGTAATTAATTGCTTCCATTCCCTGGTGACTTTAACATCTGAAAAACTAAGGAAATATTCATCATGTGCATCAGATACTATTATCTGGGTACTTCAGAGAGGAGCTAAAGCAGAGGATATGGGGGAGGGGTCTGTCCCCATAAGTTCCAGCTTAGTTACATGGAGGTATCTTCATTTATTTTATCAATTCCCTATTGTTGGATATGTGGATAGTCTCCTAATTTTCAATATTTAAATACCACTCTATCTTTGTGTACTTATCTCCTAGTTAACTTTCTGGGAATGGAATTTTGGGTCAAAATATTAACATTTAAAAAGATCTTGATTTGCAGTAGATTGTCAAATGAAGATTGACACTTCTACCAAGAAGTTATGAAAATGTTCACTTTCCTCCATCTTTCCAACACTAGATATTTATCAGCCTTTAGAAAAGTGGGCCAATTTGATAAATGAGAAAGATGTCTCATTTTAAGTTGCATTTCTTTGATTATTAAGTATAGATGCACTGTTAATTGCATGCCCAATATCAATTCCCTCTTCTTTTTTGCTAATTGAATGCTGATTTTGTTAGTAGGCTAAGCCCTACACGGGATACTCATGTTTATTACCTCCCTGGTAGCCAGGGGTGCCATGCGGCATAGTTCTGACCAATGAGCTGTAACTGATATATTGGGGCTTTTGGGAAGTCTTTTGCTTTTCCTGATAAGTGGGAAAACCTATAACATTTATCATGTCTGTCTATGTATTCATCAGCTGATGATCCACTTCCTTTCTCTTTCTTTCCTGCCTTGAATGTAGACATGATGCCTGGAGCTATGGCAGCTATTTTGGCATCATAATGTGACAAGCATGAGGGAATAGTCAAGTAAATAACTCTGTTTAAGCCACAGTAAATCTCTTACTTGCAGCTGCAAGTATTTCTAAGTGATGTATACCTAGTGAACCTGAACTTCATTTTGTGCGCTAGTTGCACAGTTTGTTTACTGCTGTATGATAATCCTTGATTTGCCTGTCTGGCTCCTCTCTATAGTGGGAGCTCCTTGAGAAAAGGGACCACCTGACAATAACACTCACTTCTGTATGGCAGAGCAGACACAGATTGAGTGCTTATTAAGTGTGTCTTGAAGGAATGAATGATATCATTTAATTCCATATGCAAATTATTTTTATTTATTTATTTATTTTTGCAGTACGCGGGCCTCTCACTGTTGTGGTCTCTCCCGTTGTGGAGCACAGGCTCAGTGGCCATGGCTCATGGGCCCAGCCGCTCCGCGGCATGTGGGATCTTCCCGGACCAGGGCACGAACCCGTGTCCCCTGCATCGTCAGGCGGACTCTCAACCACCGCACCACCAGGGAAGCCCTATTTTTATTTTTAAAAATTATTATTTTTTATTTATTTGGCTGCATCGGGTCTTAGTTGCAGCATTCAGGATCTTCATTGTGGCATGTGGGATCTTTCGTTGTGGTGTTCAGGCTTAGTAGCGGGCTTAGTAGTTGCAGTGCACGGGCTTAGTTTCCCTGCAGCATGTGGGATCTTAGTTCCCCGACCAGGGATTGAACCCCTGTCCCGTGCATTGGAAGGCAGATTCTTAACCAGTGGACCGCCAGCTAAGTCCCCCATATGCAAATTATTTTAAAAATGGAGAGTCCAGGATGGATATTTACTTGTTAGGGTAGATGGCTCCTCCAGGTCATTTCCTGAACCAGTATTCGCAAACTCTTTGGTCTTTTTACTCCTTTATCAGTATGAGAGATTCTCATTCTCTAAGGCTGTGCCTCCTAATCTTTTTCATATCATGACTCACTTAGAACATGATAATGTTTGTTGTACAACACAGCACTGTAAATGGATGGAGGGCTTTTTGCTGCAGAAGTAGCACTTGGGGAGTCTGGCTTCTCCAGACTTCACTGGGTCACCCCTGGGCCAAAAGCATCAGCATCTCTGAACAGCTAATTGCCCAATAGCTTCACCAGTCTGGAAGCTCTGCTCTGCTCTAAGGAGAGGTGAAGGCTTTCCTACTTCCCAGTGAGAAATATCATGAATACTTTAAAATTTATGCCAAAAGAAAGACACACACGACTATGTAACAAATATCAATGTTTGGCTCCATCTAGAGGTCTAAAATGGATTTGCGTTTCTAACAATCGAGGATTTGACAGTTTGCATCCATCCATCCATTCTTACCCACCCACTTATCTTTATCCATTCTCCAGTTCATCCATATCCATCCTCCCATCCATCCATCCATCCATCCTCCCATCCAACCTTCAATCCATTCATATCCATTTTTCTATCCATGTAGCCATCACAGTCTACAAGGCCCTATGTGATCTGATACTTGAGAATCTTTCTGATCCCATTTTGTATCATTATATGTGGATTTGTTAAGTTATACATGATTTTTTTGTTCCTTAAACACATCAAGCTTATTCTTTGCATATGCTTTTCTCCCTCTGCTTGGAATGATTTTTCTCCCAGGCTTAGCCTTACTGACTTTTGATCATCATCCTTCGTATCCAAGCTCAATTCAACTTTTCAGAGAGACCTTCCCTAACCACCCTAAAATATATACGCCTTCCAGCCTCCAGTCCTTCTTTGTCACTTCACACAGTTTTACTCCCTTCATAATATTAATACTTATGACGTTTTCAGACATTTTCCTGTTTTTTCGGTATTGTTTTTTTTTTTGGTATTGTTTCCTCCCCTCACTGGAATGTAGCTCCGAGGGAAGCTTATTTCTCTTGTTTACTCCTGTATCCCCAGTGCTCAGAACAAACTACCCCCATATGTTAGTGATGTTAAACAACAAAAAGTTATTGTTATTTCATGCTTATATCACATAGCCACCTCGATTGGCAGAGTTGTCCTCTGTTCTTCTCACTTAGAGTTCTCCCAGTTGGCAGAGAGCCCCTAACTCTGGAACTTCCTTTATTACCTCTGCAGGAGGAAGGGAACAGAGAGACAAGTGACCAAGTGACCTGCTCCTAAAGGCTTCCTCACAGAAGTGACCCATGCTCTCCTGCTCATATTTTATCTGTGAGAGTGGATGCATGGCCATGCCTAAATTCAGGGGGGTGGGAAATGCAATCCCATCATGTGCCTAGAAGAACCAGAACTGGAGGTGACCAAGACTGATGATTTCCACCTTAGTGAGACAGACAAACAAGAAGTGCCATGATGGGCTCTGCTAGAAGGGGTAGCAGAGCACAATACCTCCTGATCCACAGAGGAGCCAGTGGTCACCCTCTTGGGCAGTGGTTGGGAAGTGCCGAAAAGGATGCACAGGGAGCTAATATGGCCTGAGTTTTGAAAGACGAGCAGTTGCTCACCTCCATCAGAGCTGGGGGTAGGCGGAGGAAGCAGTCAGAGTAAAGCACAGAGGCCTGTAATAGCTCTAAGACCTGCAACTTGTGAAGAATGGGATGTGGGCTTTGACTGATGGAATGGGTAACAGTGGGTCTGGAAAAATGCCTGAGTACAGACCTTGGAGGATGCTGATGTTATCCTGTGAGTAACAGGGACAGTGATGCTTGTAAAGCAGGGGAGTGACTTGTTCAGAATTGTGCTCTAGAAATTAAAGTACGATGTCACGCAGTGTGGTTTGAGGGCATATGAAATCAAAGACAGGTAGGCTAGTTGGAAGACCATTCATGGTCATCCAGGTGAGAGATGAGGAGATCTGAAATGAGACAGAAACAGTGGGGATTACAAAAAGCTGTCTAACGTCAGAGATGTTTGAGAAGGAGGGTCTAGAGGACTTGGATATTGGTGAGACATGGGGGTGAGGGGGAGGGAGAATTGAAGGATATGCTCAGCTTTCTGACCCAGGTGAGTGGATGTGTGGTGGAATGGGGGAGAAGAAATGTTCAGTGTGGACATCCAGGTGGAGCAGTCCAGAATGGGGTAGGACATGTGGACCCAGAGCTCAGGAGAGCCTGGCCGAGTGTGTCTCCTGCCATGTGAATAGTAGTGAAGGAATGCTGGTGTTAAATGTTAACTCCAGCTACTTGTGAAGGAGTGGGGCCGTGGGAGATGTGATGAACCCACTTAAGGCCTTTCCGTCAAGGTCTCTACCTGCAGGATCACAGGACTGGGTTCTCGTTCCTGATCTCCAGTCTCTCTGGGAACCTTGCATGGACCACTACATCCATCTAGCCCTAGATTTGCTCTTCTGTGCCAGAATGATACCTGCAATGTGAGTTTATGGGAAGCTCACATGGTGATTTTTTTCTTAAAAAAATTACACATGGTTACATGTCTATATGTTCACTGTAAAAAAATCAAAACACGAAAAAGCAAAAGTTCCACTTTTTGTCTCCCCCATCCTTCCCTTCTCCAGCAATAACCACTCTTAAAAGCTTTCTGGGTGTCCATATAGACTGTTTCCTTTGCATTTACTTATATATGTATAGACTGAGATACACAAATAGTTTTGTTTTTGGTGTTTCCTCCCAACATTTTATTATGAAAAATTTAAAATGTACAGAAAAGTTGAAAGAATTATAGTATCAACGCCCTCAAACGACCTAGATTCTAGAATCTACATTTTGCTATATCGCTTTATCACATGTTGATCCATTTATCCTTATTTCCCCGTATTCATCCATCAATTAATCTCTTTTTAAAAAGTATATTTTAAGGTAAGTTTTTGATATCAGGACACTTAATTCGTAAACACTTTAGCATACAGTGAATTGCACCAATCTAGAGTTTCCATTCTGTAAGTTTTGACAAATGAATATACTCATGTAACCTAAACCTGTATCAAGAACATTATCATCGGGGCTTCCCTGGTGGCGCAGTGGTTGGGAGTCTGCCTGCCGATGCAGGGGACACGGGTTCGAGCCCTGGTCTGGGAAGATCCCACATGCCGCGGAGCAACTGGGCCCGTGAGCCACAACTGCTGAGCCTGCGCGTCTGGAGCCTGTGCTCCGCAACAAGAGAGGCCCCAACAGTGAGAGGCCCGCGCACCATGATGAAGAGTGGCCCCGCTTGCCGCAACTGGAGAAAGCCCTCGCACAGAAACGAAGACCCAACACAGCCCAAAATAAATAAAGTAATTAATTAATTAAAAAAAAATTTCCTCATTCTGACTTCTTCCAACTCTGCTTTACTGTCGTCTTAGTGTGTAGAGCCAGCATGAGTTTTCAAGTGGAAAAAAAAAAAAAAAAAAAAAAGAACATTATCATCAACTTCATGCCCCTTTCTGGTCAATCTCTGTCCCCACACTCCAGGGGCAGGTAACCATTCTCTCCTCCTCCTTTTTATTAGTATAGATCAGTTTTTGTTTTTTGGCTGTGTTGGGTCTTCGTTGCTCTGCTCAGGCTTTCTCTAGTTGCAGTGAATGGGGGCTACTCTTAGTTGCAGTTTGCAAACTTCTCATTGCAGTGGCGATCTTCTTGAACCAGGGATCAAACCTGTGTCCCCTGCATTGGCAGGCAGATTCTTAACCACTGCACCACCAGGGAGGTCCTATAGATCGGTTTTTCCCATTCTAGAATGTTATGTCATTTCCATTTCCATTTGAATCATACAGCATGTATTCTTTTATGTGTGGCTTCTTTCACTCAGCATGATATTTTTGAGATTCATCCATATGAATGAATTAGTAATTACTTTAAAAAACAGCTTTATTGAGGTATAACTGACATATAATAAACTATATGTGTTTAAATTGTACAATATAAATTTTGACATAATGCAAATACCTTTGATACTATCACCATGATCAAGATAATGAACATCCCCCCCCCCCCCCCATATTTTCCCCATGCCTCATTATAATCCCTTTCTCCAGTCATTCCTGCATAATCCTCCCAGCCCTGGCTTTTTGTCACTATAGGTAGTTTGCATTTTCTAGAGTTTTATATAAATGGAATCATACATTATGTACACTTTTATATCTGGCTTTTTTCATTCGGCATAATTATTCTGAGATTTATCTTTGTTGTTGTGTGCATCAACAGTTCCTTCCTTATTATTGCTGAGCAGTTTTCCATTGTATGAATACACCAAAATTTACCTATTCACCCTGTTGATGGACACTTGGATTATTTCCAGTTTTTGCAAATAAACCTGCTATGAAAAATTCCAGTCATTTGGATAATTGTTTCCCTTTACATTGTGTGTCTTTTTTATGGCTGCTTTAAAATTTTTTGTCTTTTATTTTTAGCAGTTTGATTATTATATTTCTGAGCATGGATTTCTTTGGGTTTATCCAGCTTGGGTGTTCACTGAGGTTCCTGAATCTGTAGATTTAGGTCTTTCACCAAATTTGGGAAATTTTCAATCATTATTTATTCAAATATTTTTTCAGCAGTTCATCCTTTTGCCTCTCCTGTAATTCCAATGACATGGATTTTAGACCATTAGGTATTGTCTTATTGTCTCACAGGTCCCTGAGGCTCTGTTCATTTATATCAATCTTTTTAAATTTCTGCTCTTCAGATTGGGTAACATCTATTGGTCTGTCATTAAGTTTACTGATTCTTCCCACTTTCTTCTACAGTCTGCTCTTGAGCTCATCCAGTAAATTTTCATTTCAGTGATTATATTTTTTCGTTATAAAAATTTTACTTGGCTTCTTTTCTTTAAGCTTCTGTTTATCTGCTGAGATAGTCTGCCTTCTATTTGTTTCAAGAGTGCTTGCCTTTACATCTTGGAACCTGGTTATAATAACTGTTTTAAGGTCTGATAATTCCAACACCTGGGTCATCATGAATTGGTGTGTTAATTGCCCTTTTTTTTGAAACTTGATCACAATTTGCTGGTTCTTTGCGTATTAAACAATTTTGGATTGTATACTGGGTATTTTGAGTATAATATCCTATGAGACTCTGAGTATTATTTAAATCTTGTGGAGATTTTTTTTTTCTTAGCAGGCAATTCACTTGGTTAGGTTTAGACTACAAGTTCCAACCTGCCCTATGTGGGTTCTGATATCTGTTCAGTTTTCATAGCTGACTTGAGCCCTGATCACTGACCTAACTTGTAATTCAGTTCTCAAAGCCTTTGGTATCCTGTTTGGGGTCAGATCCACACACGTGCACCTTGAGGGGGTGAGCCTAGGAGTTCATATACCACTTTAGGGGACCCCTATTCACAATCTCCTCTACACTCTGTCACTCCTAGGAGCCCCCTTCCTTGTCCTCTGGCTAGAATACCAGGACTGCAGTCTCCCTTCTCTGCACACTTTCTGTGAAGAAGTCTGCCTTTGTGGTTAAGTGGTGGAAGGACAGAGAGGAATAAAAAAGCACAGGGCTGCACCTTCAAGACTGAAATCACTTGGGGCCAGGGCCATGATAGAAAACCAATCAACCAACCTGGGCATACTCTCCATTCTCTCTTTCCATTAGGGATTCCCTTCCTGCTCCTCAGACAAGAAAGGGAGGGCTTCTCTTGGAGCAATTTCTGTTGGTGCCCAGTATCCAGTTCCAGGATTTGTGCTGCCTTTGAATCCAGACCAGGAGCTATGGAGGCCAAGAACCCCAGGCAATCCACCTCCAGATCATTTGTACTTGAGTTCTGGATTCTTCAATCTGTCCATCACCACTTATTTTTCAGACCCTCAGAGAGCCGCCCCACAGATTGTATCCAGAGTTTTTAGCTTCATTCAGTGGGAGAGACAGAGAGGGCTGTGCTGACTCTATCTTACTTGGAATCAGAATCTCTTAATTGTTTTAGTGAAGATTTAAGAAACATTTGAAGTTGCATTATAATTTTTCCTGGTGGGAAGCTTTGTTTGAATAAACTGCCATTACTAGTATAAAAATATTTCAGAGTAAGTTTAAGTTCTGTATTAAATTCAGCTGAAATTATAATGGAATTGCATTAAATTTATAGATTAATATAAAGGGGACGTTGGTGTGTTTCTTCACTTCTTTAGATGATCTTTTATGTCTTTTAAATTTCCTTCATAGTGGTCTTGTACATACTTGTACCACTTGGTTAATTTATAAATACTTTTTATAACCACATATATCTTTGCCGTTGTGTGTGATATCTTATTTACATTAATTTTGTGTTGGTTTAAGCTAGTGTGAACAAATGTAATTAATTTGTATATTTTTATAAGAAATATATGATCTGTATTTAGATTTCAAAATTTATAATTGAAAAAGTAGATCCACATACCTGAGTTACTTCAAACGTCTGTAAAAGCTTTCTGATAGGTACATCCATAGGTTACATGCTTATTATTCCACTTACAGGACATTCTGGAAAAGGCAAAACTATGAGAACAGAGAACAGATTAGTGGTTGCTGGAGGTGAGGGGTGGAGGAAGGGTTTAACTAAAAAGGAGATGTATGAGGGACAGTTTTGGGGCAAGAGAACTGTTTTGTGTCAGAATTGTGGTGTTGGTTATACTGCTCTGTGCATGTATCAAAACTCACAGAACTGTACACCAAAAGCAGTAAATTTTTAATTAACTTCATGTAAATTAAAAAAAATAAAAAAGACTCCACAACTGAATAAGTTTAATAAATGTTGAACTTAACAACATTAAAAAAAGTTTTCTGATAATGGAATTGAGTATCAGTTGTTCAGTTTGAACTTAAAATTAATTAAAATGAAATAAAACTAAAAGATTCAGTTCCCCAGTCATACTAGCCACATTTCAAGGGCCCATAACCACAGGTGGCTAGTGGTTACTGTATCAGAAATGCAGTTCTAGAACAATGAGTATAAAGAGAAGAACCAGTTCTGTCTTGCAAATTTGGAAGGACTCACCTATAAAATAGGTTTTTTTTTTTTTTTGGTTTAGTCTTGAGTTGGAGGAGGTCTTTGATGACCATTTTAATTAAAAAATAATTACCAATTTATTCAAATTATCTTTCCTCTTGTGCAGTTTTGATATCTTAAATTTTGTCTCTGGATTTATCCATTTTGTTTAGGTTTAAAAATTATTAGCATTTTATAAGTTATAAATATCTGTTCCTTTACTAATCTTTCCTATTATCTTTTTTTTTTTTTTTTTTTTTGCAGTACGCGGGCTTCTCACCGCTGTGGCCTCTCCTGTTGCAGAGCACAGGCTCCGGACGCGCAGACCCAGCGGCCATGGCTCATAGGCCCAGCCGCTCTGCGGCATGTGGGATCTTCCCGGACCGGGGCACGAACCCGTGTCCCCTGCATCGGCAGGCGGACTCTCAACCACTGCGCCACCAGGGAAGCCCTCCTATTATCTTTTAATCTACAATTATCTCTATTGTATTCCCCCTCTCATTTCTTTGGATTTGGTCTATTGTTCTTTTTCCAACTTTTTGAGTTGAATGCTCATCTCATTTATTTTTAACATTACTTGTTTCCCAATAAATGTATCTAGAGATATATATTTTCCTTGAAGTACTGTGTTGAGTCCCACAAATTTTAACATCTCCATGGTTCAGTTTTGTTTTGTTTTTTTTCCTGCGGTACGCGGACCTCTCACTGTTGTGGTCTCTCCCGTTGCGGAGCACAGGCTCCAGACGCGCAGGCTCAGCGGCCATGGCTCACGGGCCCAGCCGCTCCGCGGCATGTGGGATCTTCGCGGACCGGGTCACGAACCCGTGTCCCCTGCATCGGCAGGCAGACTCTCAACCACTGTGCCACCAGGGAAGCCCCATATGGTTCAGTTTTAAATATTTCTTAGTTTGCTTTCTGCTAAGAGTTATTTAGTAATCCATTATTTACTTTCTTTCTTTGTTTTTCCTTTTCTTTTTTCCCTCCCATCTCCCTTCCTCCTCCTTCCTTCTCTCTCTTTCTTTCTTTCCATTTCCATTAGGGTTGGAGAACACAGTTGGTATGATATTGAATTTTTGGAATTATTAAAGTGTCCTTTACTGTGCAATCATATGTTTATGTCTTATAAATGTTCTGAATGTGCTTGAAAATTATAAGATTCTGTTTATTTTGGCTATAGACACATACACACATATACATTTAAAAAGCATTGTGCAGGTCTTTCATATCTCTGCTTATATTTTTTATCTGCTGGGTTTATTGGTTTCCGAGAGAGGTGTGTTAAAATTATTGATTCTATTACTTCCTACCATTCTCTCAGTTTCTGAGAATGTATGTTAGCATTATTGACTTATTATTTCTCTTAAAAATTCTTCCAGTTGTGGCTTTCCATAACTCAAGATTCTAAGTTTTGGGCCAAATATGCCTGTGTGGATATATTTTTTTCTATTAGGGTAAATGTATATGTAATTTTGCTAGATATTGTCAATTTCTGCTCCACAGGGTTATAAAATGTGGGCTTCCTACCCAAAGTATATAAGAGTGACAGTTTCCCCAAAACCTTGCCAATAGGGTGTATGGTTAAGTTTTTAGATTTTTGTTACCGTGATGGATGAGAAATTATATCTCAATGCAGTTTTTTTTTTTTTTTTTTGCGATATGTGGGCCTCTCACTGTCGTGGCCTTTCCCGTTGCCAGACGCGCAAGCTCAGCGGCCATGGCCCACGGGCCCAGCCGCTCCGCGGCATGTGGGATCCTCCCAGACTGGGGCACGAACCCGCGTCCCCTGCATCGGCAGGCGGACTCCCAACCACTGCGCCACCAGGGAGGCCCTCAATGCAGTTTTAACTTGCACTCCTCTTATTATAAGCTAAGTTGAGTCTTTTTCATAGATTTGAATGGCATTTCCATTTCTTTTTCTGTGATCTGTCTCTTCATTTCTTTTGTCCGTTTCTCTATTGGGTTGTTGATTTTTTTTCTTTTCAACATTTAGAAGATCCTCATATATTAACCATAATAATCCCTTGTGTTATAAGTTTCAATTTTTTTTCTCATTTATCTTTTCACTTTGTGGTGGCTTTTGCCATGCTATTCATACTTTAATGTAATCAAATATATACGTCTTGTCCTTATTGGTTTTGGATTTTTTTTTTTAAATTTATTTTATTTTATTTATTTTTTGTTTTGCAGTACGTGGGCCTCTCACCGTTGTGGCCTCTCCCGTTGCGGAGCACAGGCTCCGGATGCGCAGGCTCAGCGGCCATGGCTCACGGGCCCAGCCACTCCGCGGCATGGGGGATCTTCCCGGACCGGGGCACGAACCCGCGTCCCCTGCATCGGCAGGCGGACTCTCAACCACCGCGCCACCAGGGAAGCCCTGGTTTTGGATTTTGAGTCATATTTAGGAAATCAGAATTTTGTTTCAGATGAGAATCATTGTGTGAGAAAACCTCTGAGGACCTTTGCCTGAAATGATTTTTTTTTTTTTTTTGTTACTCTCTCGTATTGGAGTAAAATTTCCCTGGATATTTGGCTAGGTTCAAGTTTCTTTTACTTTGAAAAATTTGACTTGTTCATTTTGTGTCATTCAGTGTCCTACTGAAAAGTCTGATGTCAATCAGATTCTTATTCAGTAGTAGGTGAACTGTTCTTTTGTTTAGAAGTTTTCAAATATTCTCAATGTCTTTGATCTGCTTAAATGTCATTATACTGTATCTAGCATGGTGTTTTTCCTTGCATCTCCTCTGTGTCACCCTGTGACTTTTTCAATTCAAGAACTTCCATCTTGCTTTGATTCTGGGAAATTTATATCCATTTTTGTTTTCAGGAATTTCTTCTGATTCCTTCTTATCTTTCTTTTGTGGGTCGGTTATCATCTAAATATTGACATTTCTACCTCTATCCTCTAAATCTCTTTCTGTCCCCTTTAATATTTTCTAACCCATTACCCTTTCCGGCTTCCTTCTGGGCGAACTCCTTCATCTGATATTCCAAATGACCAATTCTCTTTTCAATACTACCTCTTGTATTATTTACACCATCTATTGTGATCTTGATTTCTACTATTACATTTTTGATGCCTAACTTTCCACTTATTTTTTATAGTACTTTTTGTTTTCATTTCCTGTTGCTAATATAGTCCCCTGAAGTTTCCTTAAGCTTATTTAAAGTCTCTGTTTGTTTTCTTTAACACTTATGCTTCAGATGACGTATGTTATCCGTCTCTCTCTCTCTCTCTCTTAGCTATTTTGAGGGTATCGGACATTTAAGCTGGCCATGAGATTGAAGAAGGGCTGTCTGAAGGTGAGGTTCTAGACTGGTGATTAAGGAGTGAAAGGGGATGGGCTCCAAAATGGACTCTGAGATACCACAGAACCACCACTGATCACTCCTTGTTTGCTGCCACCACCGGGCATCTCCTCAGCTCTGAAATTTACCTGCGAATCCCCGTGTTTAAAGGCAGCACCAAGAAGAGGCAGTTTCTATAGGTTGTAATCCTCTAGCCATGGGGACTTGAGTGGAAAAGTGGAGGGGTGATGCCCTGTGAGCCTACACCTCTCTTCATCAACTTTTTTTCCTAGCAATATGTTTCTTATTGTGATAAAATATACACAGTACTTTATAATGTGATAACAGTTATCATTTTAACCATTTGTAAGCATAGAATTCAGTGGCCTTAAATAATTAAATACATTCACAATGTTGTATATCCAGCCCCAGTATCTATACCACAAATTTTTTCATCATCACCAACATAAACTCTGTACCCATTAAACACTAGCTTCCCTTTCCCCCTCCTGACAGCTGCTGATAACCTCTATTCCACTTGGTACCTGATATAAGTGGAATCAGATAATATTTGTCCTTCTGTGTCTGGTGTATTTCACTAAGCATGTTTTCAAGATCCATCCATGTCAAAATTTGACTAAATTGATTGTGGCAATCATTTTGCAATATATACGTATTTCAAGCCATTATGTTATACACCTTAAACTAATACAATGTTATATATCAATAATGTTTCAATACTGCTGGAAAATTTTCATTCCTTTTTATGGTGGAACAGTATTTCTCCATCAGCTTTTATCTCAGCAGAGTTTTACACTGCCCTGACACCACCTCACGATCTGCAGCACCCATGGTCCAGGCAGTTACCACAGGTTTCTAGGGAGGACATGGTGTCCCAAGGAAATGGGTGGGTTGGGGGCTGGGGGATGAAGTAAAAAGCTCTCTTCAACCTGCCTTCTCACTGCAGCTTCTGGCTTTACTTAAGTTTTTGTCTTTTCAGAGCTTTCTCAGAGATTTTTTTGGGGGAGGGGGATGGTTAGTTCCTGGTATTCATGCTTCCTTCTCCATTCTTGGGAGCAAGTCTGCAGCTTTGGTTTGCCAAGTTGGCAGGAAGCAGGCCCATTGTGGCATCTGGATTTTTTCTTTATCTTTAAAATTCCAATTTTATTTTATTTTTTTAATTTCAGTTTTATTGAGATATAATTGACATACTGCATTGTATAAGTTTAAGGTATAAAGTGTGATAACTCGACTTAACATATATTGCAAAATAATAAGTTTACTTAACATCCATCATCTCATATAGATAGAAGAAAAAAGAAAAAAAATTTTTTTCTTGTGATGAAAACTTTAGGATCTACTCTCTTATCCGCTTTCAAATAGACTATACAGCAGTGTAAACTATAGTCATAATGTTATATATTTCATCCCCAGTGGATTTTGAATTATGGTTTGAAAGGCCTTTCTTCCATCTAGTGGACAATTTTAATCTGGAAACTCATATCTTGCTTTTCTGGGAATGGTTTCAGATTATATCTTTGATAATCCTGCCTGCTTAGTTTTCTTGGATTTCTGTTTCTGGAACATATATTATTCTTTTATTTTATGTCTTTGGGCTTTTCTTAAAATCCATCTCCCTGCCCCACCATCTCAAGATTCTAAACACTCCTATATTTTGCTTTAGTACTATTATAGTTTTATTCTTTATATCTATATATTGATCTGTCTGGAATTTATTTTTGTGTCTGATATGATACAAGATATAAACTTCCCCCCCAAATGTTAGCCATTTATTCAAGCACATTTATTCAAGACATTTATTCAATAGTCCATCTTTCTTCCACTTACTTGAAATGCAAAATATTGATATTTTGTATGTTGAGATTATAGCTCTCTATTTTATTCTTTTATTAATTCTTAACTTACCAATTGATTCTCTTGAACTTTCTAGGCAGGCAATCACATCTTTTGCAAAATATTGTCAGTTTTTTTTTCTTTCCCAACATTTATATCTTTGTCTTTTGCTGATTGAATGCTTCAGTTTATGGCATTTGTTTGTTGCTATAGGTTTGTGGGGAGACATTTTTTAATTTTATGAAGTTAAACAATCTTTTTTCTATTCGTCAACTTTAAAATAAAATCAGGAATGGGATCAACCAGTATAAAATGCCTTATAGACACAGGTATCCCCCGCTTTACGCCACTTCACTTTTACAAAGACTTGCATTACAAAGACCTGTTTTTGCTTTGAACTGAAAGAAATCTGAAGAGGATTTTTGCTTTTACAAAACAGGCAAGAAGCAAAAATAGCATTCAGCATTTGTTTTGCAGCCAGACGGACTGGTATAGAGGCAGCCGCTTCCCTGAGCATAGCGCGGCCCCACCAAGCTCCCTCCCTGGGAAAGATACTCAGCACCTCAGCATGGAGCTGCTGAAGCTGTGAACCATGTCTGTGAGCATCTGTGCTTTATCTCGATTTATTCTGTGCGTCCTTTAGCAAGATGTATCCTAAGGTAATCGTTTCCTAGCTTTATTGCCCCCTTTTTTTGTTTTACGAAAGGTTTCATAGGAACGCTCTACTTTTGGAGAGTAGGAGAAACCTGTGTTTATCAAGATAGTAATGAAATTTTTCTCACTGATCTGTTAATGTGGTAAGAAGAGATTTTATACTCTTGAACCATTCTTATATTCCTTTTAAAAAAAATTTATTTATTTTTGGCCGTGTTGGGTCTTTGTTGCTGTGCACGGGCTTTCTCTACTTGAGGCGAGTGGGGGCTACTCTTCATTGCGGTGCGCGGGCTTCTCATCGTGGTGGCTTCTCTTGTTGCGGAGCACAGGCTCTAGGTGTGCAAGCTTCAGTGGTTGTGGCATGCGGGCTCAGTAGTTGTGGCGCACGGGCTTAGTTGATCCATGGCATGTGGGATCTTCCCGGACCAGGGCTTGAACCCATGTCCCCTGCATTGGCAGGGGGATTCTTAACCACTGCACCACTGGGGAAGCCCCATCCTTATGTTCTTGAAATAAGTTCCACTTGGTTATTACTATTATTCTTTTAATAGAATGCTGGATTCTATTTACTAATGTTATTTAGAAATTTTGCATTTGGTTTGTAAGGAGATTTTTTCCCTCCTTTCCCTTTCTTCCTTCCTTCCCTCCTTCCTTCTCTTTCTTTTCTTCCCTCTGTCCATCTTTCTTCCTTTTAAAAAACATTCTTGTTTGTCTAGTTTTGGTGTCATGATTATGGCAGCTTCCAAGAATATTGTGGTCAGGGAAGGCAAATTTATACCCCAAATATGTGTCTGTCTCTGTTAGGACAAATCGCTGTCCCCTCCATGATAGAAGTGCCCAGTGTAATCACCTGGAGTGGGCTGAGTGGTCTCCCTGGGAAGTGGTGCCATCATTGCATCTGCCTTTGGCAGGGTAGGCACTCAGCAGTGGCTGTGGCCAGAGCAGTCTCTATGAAGGAAAGTCTACACAAGAGCCTCCACCTTGCTTCCATGGCCACTTTGTACCTAGACCTAATGAACAAGCACTGGTCGGCTGGGGAAGAAGCTGAATGACATCCATAGAAGGGGTATGAGAACATTCTCTTCAGGGGATGCGTGCCGTCTTCTAGGCAGGCTGCTTCATTCCAAGTCCCTGACCAGCTGGCCAATCTGTTAGCCACTGCCCATGAACCACTGTAGACCCATATCATAGGCCATCTTTCCTTCCATATGACATGGACCACCAGATGTCTTATCTGAAATTCTGCCTTTGGGAAGATCTCCCCTCCTTACTGTCTTTCAGGGTTTTCCCTGAGTGGCTGTCCATTTCAGGCTGGTGCTGGCATATTGTGCTTTTTTCCCCTTCATTTTATGGTCACAGGGAGTCCCCACAAGATCATGGAATAGCTGCAGGCATGACAGCAAAGCAGTAGGGGCAGGTCCTGTGGGATGTGACCCATAGGTAGTTTATTTGGGCCTTTTGGAGCCACTCAGACTGTCTAGTATGTACCACTTCCATGTTATAATGGAATGCTTCTGGGAACACCCAATTTTATGATTTGGTGGGTCAGATAGCACCCAGTTTCTAATGGGCAGTTTGGTAAAATTATTTCATAAAGAGGTTATATTTTTAATTAGATTTATCATTCACTGGTATTTCTTGTATAGTTTGTCTTCTCCTATCTTGAGGTCATTGTTCTGATTTAATTTTCATGTTCATGAGACTATTCTTGAGTTATTTCCTCAGAAAGGACATATTTATGGTGGACTTTATGAGAAATATGTTGGAAGTGTGTGATTATCTTTGGCAAGTATCCTGTTCTTTCTTCCTGGAAACTCCTAAGATTTTCTTTTGACAATCATAGTTCAAAAATTTTACAGGAAATGTCTATACTTATGACTTTAAAAATTAACTCTGCTTGGTACTTAGCTTGGCATTTTCAATCAAAAAATTCAAACCTTTTTTCAGATAAGGGAAGTTTTCATGTATTTTTTTTTTACATTTTTATTGGGGTATAATTGCTTTACAATGGTGTGTTAGTTTCTGCTTTATAACAAAGTGAATCAGTTATACATATACATATGTTCCCATATCTCTTCCCTCTTGCATCTCCCTCCCTCCCACCCTCCCTATCCCACCCCTCTAGGTGGTCACAAAGCACCAAGCTGATCTCCCTGTGCTATGCAGCTGCTTCCCACTAGCTATCTATTTTACATTTGGCAGTGTATATATGTCCATGTCACTCTCTCCCTTTGTCACGGCTTACCCTTCCCCCTCCCCATATCCTCAAGTCCATTCTCTAGTAGGTCTGTGTCTTTATTCCTGTCTTACCTCTAGGTTCTTCATGACATTTTTTCCCTTAAATTCCATATATATGTGTTAGCATACGGTATTTGTCTTTCTCTTTCTGACTTACTTCACTCTGTATGACAGACTCTAGGTCTATCCACCTCATTACAAATAGCTCAATTTCGTTTCTTTTTATGGCTGAGTAATATTCCATTGTATATATGTGCCACATCTTCTTTATCCATTCATC
>NW_006792345.1:0-13050 GCF_000442215.2 Lipotes vexillifer | reverse complement strand
TTTTTTTTTTTTTTTTTTTTGCGGTACTCGGGCCTCTCGCTGTTGTGGCCTCTCCCTTTGTGGAGCAGAGACTCCGGACGCGCAGGCTCAGCGGCCATGGCTCATGGGCCTAGCCGCTCCGCGGCACGTGGGATCTTCTCAGACCGGGGCATGAACCTGTGTCCCCTGCATCGGCAGGCGGACTCTCAACCACTGCGCCACCAGGGAAGTCCTGTACTTGTTATTTTATACTTGAATGTGAAAATATCGTGCATACAATTAGTGCCCAGTAGGTGCTAGTTAATGTCTTTTCACTTATGCACAGAGCCTACATATGTGCCCACACATCAATGGAAAGGGTAATGGAGCAGAGAAAATGTCCAGGTGATGCTGTCATACTATTTTTTAAAAATAAATTTATTTATTTTATTATTTTGGCTGCGTTGGGTCTTTTGTTGCTGTGCACAGGCTTTCTCTAGTTGCAGTGAGCTGGGGCCACTCTTCGTTGTGGTGCGCAGGCTTTGAATTGCGATGGCTTCTCTTGTTGCAGAGCACGGGCTCTAGGCATGTGGGCTTCAGTAGTTGTGGCACGTGGGCTCAGTAGTTGTGGCTCATGGGCTCTGGAGCACAGGCTCAGTAGTTGTGGCGCACGGGCTTAGTTGTTCCGCGGCATGTGGGATCTTCCTGGACCAGGGCTCGAACCCCTGTCCTCTGCATTGACAGGCGGATTCTTAACCACTGCGCCACCAGGGAAGCCCCTGTCATACTATTTTCATTCAGAAATTTGTTTGCCTTTTAGCACATTTTGGATCATACCATGTAGATGATTTTTATAACTTAGAGGTACTCATTAGTACAGATGATTAAATTCCTAGTTGATCAGAAGACCTAGGTCTGAATCCTGGGCTCACCACTCACTAGGTGTGGAACCTTGAGCAAGTACTTTATCTCCAAGAGGCTTCCTTGTCAATGGAGATAATGCCTGATTCACGAAGCTGGTGGACAGCAATGAATGTCTTTTGAGGGCTTATACCTACCTACCTGGAGCTGTGCTAGGCAATTTAATAGGAGTTTTTTAAACAGTAGAGCAACTAGCATAGGGCTAGGCACATCTGCAGAAGACAGTGAAAGAGTAATTCTGTTCTCCCATGTACACACACAACACACATACCACATGCACACACACCACATACACACAACACGTGCACCCCAGTAGTACACACTGCAGGCACACATACCACAAACATGCATACTATAGACACGGTGCATGTGCATACACAGACAGCAAATACATGCATGCACACACAGACACCTAGACATACAATACATGCACACACACCACACACGTGCAACACATGCACACATGCCACAACCTCACATATACCACGTACCACCCACCCACACACTTGTATCACATGCACACACAATACACATCACACATATGACCTATGTGAACACGCACACGCACATACTCCACCACACACACGTACATACACTCCATACACTCCATGCATACACACAAGTGTGGTAGCCAGGAATTGCAATAATTAGAGCTACCACCAAGTGGCATCATGACACTTTTTATCAGGCATTTTTACTTGTCTGTTTTTATATAGTTGTGATTATACTCTCTATTAGTTCTCAAATGTGGCCAAAACTGTTTTCCTAATAACACTAAGATGTCATTTGCCTTTTTTCACTGTTTCTCCCAGGAGTATACAGTGGAATTTTCCAGAGACTCCATTTTGTGTGACATTGCAACAGATTGAAGGCTGAGGCAGATCTGAGAATCCAGCTGTCTTCTACTAAGCCAGACATTAAAGAGGTTTGTAAATGTAAAATAATGCCACCCTTCTCACTACATTTTTAGAAGACATAGTTATTTTCCATAAAAGTGTTATTTATATTAACATGTACCGGGTTTATTGTTGATATTTTAAAATAAATAAATAAATATTTCAAAATCTCCTCAGTTTTACTAATACAGTTAAAATCAATAGATATAACTCACATAAACAAAAGTTATTTAGGGGGTCTGCAATATATTTTTTTAAGAGTATAAATGTATCCTGAGGCAAAAACATTTGACAGTTACTCTTCTATATGTAATCACACGTCCATAGATACATTTCAAGGTTTTTCTTTTATTATAAATTTATAAAGTACCAACACATTACAGAGAAAGGGAAAATCACTTTTAAAAAATACATATTTCATTTTTTATTACCAATCAAAAATAAATTCCATATATTGTCTAGCAAATATTATTATTATTTTGTGATGAAAGACACAAGGGTTGTAACAACAAAACTCCCTGAGAATCAAACTCATAACAATGCCAAAATAAATCACAAAAATATACAAATTAAGATCATATGCAAAATTAATATAAGTTATTTGCTGTGATGGCTGTGACTTGCCTACCCATTTGGAGGCCACTTGGGAAGGTCTCCTGTTCATGGGAAGACACACAGGGGTGGACTGGTTCCAGGGTATGGCCAAGAGATGAGAGACAATTGCTATTGATGTTTTGCCATGTTTTGACCCAGTGTTTCTGCACAGCTGAGGTGTTCTGGATATAAGCTCAGAGTCCCAGGTTGCATCAGCCAAATCCTGTCTTGTTGATGTTGACATGTGCATGTGGCGGCTCGGAGCCTTCACCTGCTCAAGCTGCAGCCCAGGATCCCAGGTGGGCCATGCCCCTCAGTATTTTAATGGCCTTCAATGGGTCTTACTTGAATAACCCTAGTTGCCTCTAGGTTGTCACCTGTGCATTCTGGCTAAGGTGTGTCCCCAGGTGATTTTACCTGCAGGCAGCAGCCCTCAGGCCCCCTGCCTTTGTCCCTCTTGGCCTCTGTGGGGTGTGGAGGGTGTCTCCCATCCTGTGAGGCCATGGCCTTGTGGTGCCCCGTTCCTGCTCCTCTGACCTCTGCTCACTCTGCCCTCCCAGGTCAGGGCCCCTGCCATGACCTGCTGCTCCACTGATGCTATTTTCAGGCTCTTTGTGGGCCCCATGGTGTCCACTTCTTTAGCACCTGTGGCAGGGCCAGCTCCCAGGACCTTCCCATGCATCTCTCTCCTATGACAGAGCTGAGAAAAGCCTGCCTGGCCCACGTTCACCTCTCAGAGGGTATAGATTGCTGGAACTGCAGAGTTACATAAGACTCTTGGCAAGCCAAGGTGGGAAGGAGGTTCCTTGAACAGAGCAACCAGTGAAGGGGGACTCCACCCTGCCTCCCCAGGGCCCATAGGACTCCAGGCAGGGCTGCCCAGGAGGGTTCAGGGCCAACCTCCTGCTATTGATACTTCTGCTCGCCAGCACGTGCCCTGTTGTTCCCTCTGCTCACCCGCCTTCTTCAGCCTCCTTCCCTACCATGCAGCAGACATGTTTCAATGTGATTGTGAGCCCAGTTGAAGTTCTTTCCTATGATTCCTCTGGGCCCTCAGAAAAATCTAGAGATGTGCCCAGACCCTGAACCCCACGAAAAGTGTTCCAGACTCTTCACAAGAGCGCCGAGCTTTGTCTGCCCAGAGCCCCCTGAGTGTTGGGGGCTGTCCACTTCCACAGATGGGCCTATCTGTCCCTCAGCTTCAGCCAGATACCATATCCAACTCCACACATATACATTTTAAAATTGAGGTATAGGGCTTCCCTGGTGGTGCAGTGGTTGAGAGTCCGCCGGCTGATGCAGGGGACATGGGTTCGTGCCCCGGTCCGGGAAGATCCCATATGCTGCGGAGTGGCTGGGCCCATGAGCCATGGCGGCTGAGCCTGTGCGTCCGGAGCCTATGCTCCTCAACGGGAGAGGCCACAACAGTGAGAGGCCCGTGTACCGGAAAAAAAAAAAAATTGAGGTATAGTTCAGTCAAATGCACAGATCTTAAGTGTATAGATAGATGATTTTTGACAAATATTTATATATCTGTGTAGCCAACTCCCCAATCAAGATATAGAACATTGTCATCACTCTAGAAAAATTCCCATCAGCCCCTTTCCAGTGTATGCATCTCCCCCCTGCCCCCATCCTGCTCCCCAAGCAACCACTATTCTGATTTCTATTCCAAAAGATTAGCTTTTTTTTTTCCTGGTTTGAACTACATATTAATGTATCATAAAGTATGAACTCTTTTGGATCTGGCTCCTTTAGCTCAAAACACTGTTTTTAAGGTTCTTCCTTGTTTTTGCTTGTATCAGTAAACCATTCCTTTTTAAAATTGTCAAGTAGAATTCCACCGTATGAATATACCACAATTTGTTTATCCATTTTCTTGTTGATAAGCATTTGAGTTGTTTTCAATTTTTTCTATTATGAATAAAGTTGCAATCAACATTCTTGTACAGGATTTGTGTGGACACATGTTTTCATTTCTCTTGGGTCAATACCTAGGGGTGGAATTGCTGGGTCATAAGGTAAGAGAATGTTTAACAGTATAAGAAGCTGTCAAACTTTTCCACAATACTTGTATCAATTTATACATCTTTTTAATGTGAACATCTTAGTGTGTGTGTAGTAATATCTTATAGTTTTAATTTGCACATATGTTCAATTTTATATATATATATTTTACTTATTAGTGTATTTAAACTCTGCCTTATTCTAAGAAGGATTTAAGGCAGTTAATTTGCTTTCTATATTTTTTCTTTAATATACTGCCTTATATCATATTGTATTTTCAAAGTATTTAAAAAATGATTGTGTACTTTTTAGAACAGTTTGTACCTCTTAATCCCCTGTAATGCTCCTCCCCCCTTCCCTCTTCCCAATGGTAACCACTAGTTTGTTCTCTATATCTGTGAGTCTACTTCTTTTTTGTTATATTCACTAGTTTATTGTATTTTTTAGATTCCACATATAAGTGATACCATACAGTATTTGTCTTTCTCTGTCTGACTTATTTCACCTAGCATAAGAACGTCCAAGTCCATCCATTTTGCTGCAAATGGTAAAATTTCATTCCTTTTTAACGGCTGAGTAGTATTCCACTGTATAGATACACCACATCTTGATCCATTCATCTGTTGATGGACACTTAGGTTGCTTCCATATCTTTGCAATTGTAAATAATGCTGCTATGAACATTGTGATGCATGTATCTTTTTTTTTTCTTTTTCTTTCTTTTTTTTTTTTCTTTTTGCGTTACGCGGGCCTCTCACTGTTGTGGCCTCTCCCGTTGCAGAGCACAGGCTCCGGACGCGCAGGCTCAGCGGCCATGGCTTACGGGCCTAGCCGCTCTGTGGCATGTGGGATCTTCCTGGACCAGGGCATGAACCCGTGTCCCCTGCATCGGCAGGTGGACTCTCAACCACTGTGCCACCAGGGAAGCCCTGCATGTATCTTTTTGAATTAGTGATTTTTTTTCATATATATACCCAGGAGTAGAATTGCTGGGTCATATGGTATTTCTATTTTTAGTTTCTTGAGAAACCTCCATACTGTTTTTCATAGTGGCTGCACCACTTTACACTCCCACCAGCAGTGTACACGGGTTCCCTTTTCTCCACATCCTTGTCGACATTTGTTATCTTTGGTCTTTTTGATGATAGCCATTCTGACAGGTGTGAGGTGATATATCATTGTGGTTTTGATTTACATTTCCCTGATGATTAGCGATGTTGAGCATCTTTTCATGTGCCTGTTGGCCATCTGCATTTCCTCTTTGGAAAAATGTCTATTCAGTCCTTCTGTCCATTTTAAAATCAGTTTTTTTTTTGGATGTTGAGTTTTATGAGCTGTTGTATTAGGGGTTAATATGTTGGATATTAACCCCATATCAGTCATATCATTTGCAGATATTTTTTCCCATTCATTAGGTTATCTTTTCATTTTGTTGATGGTTTCCTTTGCTGTGCAAAAGCTTTTAAGTTTAATTGGGTCCCATTTGTTTATTTTTGCTTTTATTTCCTTTGCTTTAGGAGACAGATCCAAAAAAATATTCCTACAATTTATGTCAAAAAGTGTTCTGCCTATGTTTTCTTCTAGGAATTTTATAGTATTTGGCCTTATATTTAGGTCTTTAATCCATTGTGAGTTCATTTTTTGTATGGTGTTAGAGAATGTTCTAATTGTATTCGTTTACATGTGGCTGTCCAGTTTTTCCAGCACCACTTCTTTTTTTTTTAAGATTTATTTATTTATTTTATATATATATATTTTTGTATGCGTTGGGTCTTTGTTGCTGTGTGCAGGCTTTCTCTCGTTGTGGTGAGCAGGGGCTACTCTTCTTTGCAGTGTGCGGGCTTCTCCTTGTGGTGGCTTCTCCTGTTGTGGATCACGGGCTCTAGGTGCGTGGGCTTCAGTAGTTGTGGCATGCGGGCTCAGTAGTTGAGTCTCACAGGCTCTAGAGTGCAGGCTCAGTAGTTGTGACGCACAGGCTTAGTTGCTCCGCAGCATGTGGGATCTTCCCAGACCAGGGCTCAAACCCATGTCCCCTGCATTGGCAGGTGGATTGTTAAGCACTGTGCCACCAGGGAAGTCCCTATTTTTTTTTGATAAATTTATTTATTTATTTTTGGCTGCATTGGGTCTTTGTTGCTGCATGCGGGCTTTTTCTAGTTGTGGTGAGCGGGGGCTACTCTTTGTTGTGGTGCGTGAGCTTCTCATTGCGGTGGCTTCTCTTGTTGCGGAGCACAGGCTCTAGGTGCGGAGTACAGGCTCTAGGTGCGCAGGCTTCAGTAGTTGTGGCACGCAGGCTCAGTTGTGGTTCGTGGGCTCTAGAGCACTGCCTCAGTAGTTGTGGCACATGGGCTTAGTTGCTCTGCAGCATGTGGGATCTTCCCGGACCAGGGCTTGAACCCATGTCCCCTGCATTGGCAGGCAGATTCTTAACCATGGCGCCACCAGGGAAGTCCCGAGCACCATTTATTGAAGAGGCTGTCTTTTCTCCATTGTATATTTTTGCCTTCTTTGTTGTAGAGTAATTGACCATAAGTGTGTGGATTTATTTCTGGGGTCTCTATTCTGTTCCATTGACCTATGGGTCTGTTTTTGTGCCAGTATCATTTTGTTTTGCTTACTGTAGTGTTGTAGTATAGTCTGAAATCAGGGAGTGTGATTCCTCCAGCTCTTTTCTTCTTTCTCAAGATGTTTTGGCTATTCGGGGTTTATTGTGCTTCCATACAAATTTTAAAATTATTTGTTCTAGTTTTGTGAAAAATGCCATTGGTGTTTTGATAAGAATTGCATTGAATTTGTAGATTGCCTTGTGTATTATGGTCATTTTAACAATATTAATTCTTCTACTCCAAGAACATGGTTTATCTTTCCATCTGTTTGTGTCAATTTATTTAATCAGTGTCTTATACTTTTCCGAGTACAGGTCCTTTACCTCCTTAGGTAGATCTATTCTTAGGTATTCCCAGGGATGCAAGGATTTTTTAATATCCACAAATCAATTAATGTGATACACCACATTAACAAATTGAAGAATAAAAACCATATGATCATCACAATAGATGCAGAAAAAGCTTTTGATTTTGACAAAATTCAAAGTCCATTTATGATAAAAACTCTCCAGAAAGTGAGCATAGAGGAAACATACCTCAACATAATAAAGGCCACAGATAACAAACCCACAGCTAACATCATACTCAGTGGTGAAAAGCAGAAAGCATTTCCTCTAAGATCAGGAATAAGACAACGATGCCTATTCTCACCACTTTTATTCAACATAGATTTGGAAGTCCTAGCCACAGCAATGAGAGAAGGAAAAGAAATAAAAGGAATCTAAGTGGGAAAGGAAGAAGCAAAACTGTCACTCTTTGCAGATGACATGATACTGTACATAGAAAATCCTAAAGGTGCTACCAGAAAACTACTAGAGCTCATCAATAAATTTGGTAAAGTTGCAGGTTACAAAATTAATATACAGAAATTTATTGCGTTTCTATACACTAACAATGAACTATCAGAAAGAGAAATTAAGGAAACAATCCCATTTACCATTGCATCAAAAAGGACAAAATTATTGTGCAGTTTTAAATGGCTGCATAATAATCCAGAATGTGAGTGAATAGTATACTTTCTTTTGGCTGTTTTAGGCAGTATGCATGGAGGTTAGAACAATGGGCCCTGGAAACAGCAGTCTGGGTTTGAAGAGAAAGTGACTCAATCTCTCTGAGCCTCTACAGAGAGCATGTTGTGAGCATAGAATAAGAAAATGCATGTGAAAACCTTAGTGGAGTAATGTGCAGTAAATTCTTCTTTCTGTTATAAACCACATTACCCTTGTGCACAAAGCTTTTTTCCTTATTTAAGATTACTCCTTTAGGATCAATATTCAAAAGTGAAATTACTGGGTCATTTTTAAGAATCTTGATATCTATGCCCAATTTGCTCTCTAAAAGGAACCCATTTACCCTCCCACCAGCAGCATATGAGAGTGTCATCATCACCACAACGTTCCTAGAAGTGGTGACTTTTTACCATAGTGGAATCTTCTATCTACAGTGGGAGAAGGCATGTTAATAGGCAGTGACTCAGGAATTACTCCCTACATCTGCTGCAGTGACACCTGACACCTGTTCAGTGTCAGTTAGCTATTGCCACAGTTATGCTGCTTAACAAAACATCCCCACATGTCAATGACATACAGTAATAAGTATTTCCTACTAATTAGTTTGCAAATTGGCTTGTGTGCCTCTGTTTCATTCTTCCTGGGCCTCTCACCCTCCTCCTGGGACTAGCAGGGACATACTCATTGCAGGCACCTGAGAAAGGGCACACCTACCACTCAAACACATTTCAATTTTTTGCTTGTGTCGTAGCTGCTAATATCTCGTTGGCTGAGCCCAAAGTCAAGTGGTGGGAAAGTGGATCTCACTCACAGGGAGACTGTGGCAAGGTGTGGATGCAGGAAGGATGAAGGACTGGGGCTTCCTGTTGTTGTAAGTTAAAAGAAACTTCTTTATTGGATTTAAAAGGATAAAGGAGAGATTTCTTTTAAGCTTAATATGTTGATATATTAGTAATATATATAATATATATTAGTTATTTTAAAAGTTTTTCATACTTCAGCAATTCAACACTCTCTTTAAGAGAACCTGTCAGAGAACCTGTACAGGAACTTTTCCTGTACAGTTCCTGATCATATATGATCTCTCTTCCATCCCAGACAGCTCTCCACATAGCATGATCTGATTTACTGAAAAGGATATGTGATAATTTAATTGAATATCTTAGAGGTATTCCCCACCTTACTACTGGCCTTGAGTGAGTTCAAAGACAAAATTTATAAACACGTTCATTAGCTTAAAAGAGCAAACCTGGTTTACTAGTCCAATTATTTAGTAAATCAGAGCAATTTATTGAAAATCAAAAATTGAGTTATTTTTACAGAGTATGAGAGTTATAATTGGATGTTTTGTAAAAGATTTGTTTTTGCAGTCAGTCAGTATCATATGAACTTTGAGAATGATTTCACTTCTTTCCCTCCTAGCTGCTCCCATTAACCCTGCAACCAGTTCCCTACCACAGTTAGCTCATTTGAGATTTTAATTCCAGATTGAAATTTAACTTTTTTTTTTTTCTTTTTGCGGTACGCGGGCCTCTCACCGCTGTAATTCAAAGTCCATTTATGATAAAAACTCTCCAGAAAGTGAGCATAGAGGAAACATACCTCAACATAATAAAGGCCACAGATAACAAACCCACAGCTAACATCATACTCAGTGGTGAAAAGCAGAAAGCATTTCCTCTAAGATCAGGAATAAGACAACGATGCCTATTCTCACCACTTTTATTCAACATAGATTTGGAAGTCCTAGCCACAGCAATGAGAGAAGGAAAAGAAATAAAAGGAATCTAAGTGGGAAAGGAAGAAGCAAAACTGTCACTCTTTGCAGATGACATGATACTGTACATAGAAAATCCTAAAGGTGCTACCAGAAAACTACTAGAGCTCATCAATAAATTTGGTAAAGTTGCAGGTTACAAAATTAATATACAGAAATTTATTGCGTTTCTATACACTAACAATGAACTATCAGAAAGAGAAATTAAGGAAACAATCCCATTTACCATTGCATCAAAAAGGACAAAATTATTGTGCAGTTTTAAATGGCTGCATAATAATCCAGAATGTGAGTGAATAGTATACTTTCTTTTGGCTGTTTTAGGCAGTATGCATGGAGGTTAGAACAATGGGCCCTGGAAACAGCAGTCTGGGTTTGAAGAGAAAGTGACTCAATCTCTCTGAGCCTCTACAGAGAGCATGTTGTGAGCATAGAATAAGAAAATGCATGTGAAAACCTTAGTGGAGTAATGTGCAGTAAATTCTTCTTTCTGTTATAAACCACATTACCCTTGTGCACAAAGCTTTTTTCCTTATTTAAGATTACTCCTTTAGGATCAATATTCAAAAGTGAAATTACTGGGTCATTTTTAAGAATCTTGATATCTATGCCCAATTTGCTCTCTAAAAGGAACCCATTTACCCTCCCACCAGCAGCATATGAGAGTGTCATCATCACCACAACGTTCCTAGAAGTGGTGACTTTTTACCATAGTGGAATCTTCTATCTACAGTGGGAGAAGGCATGTTAATAGGCAGTGACTCAGGAATTACTCCCTACATCTGCTGCAGTGACACCTGACACCTGTTCAGTGTCAGTTAGCTATTGCCACAGTTATGCTGCTTAACAAAACATCCCCACATGTCAATGACATACAGTAATAAGTATTTCCTACTAATTAGTTTGCAAATTGGCTTGTGTGCCTCTGTTTCATTCTTCCTGGGCCTCTCACCCTCCTCCTGGGACTAGCAGGGACATACTCATTGCAGGCACCTGAGAAAGGGCACACCTACCACTCAAACACATTTCAATTTTTTGCTTGTGTCGTAGCTGCTAATATCTCGTTGGCTGAGCCCAAAGTCAAGTGGTGGGAAAGTGGATCTCACTCACAGGGAGACTGTGGCAAGGTGTGGATGCAGGAAGGATGAAGGACTGGGGCTTCCTGTTGTTGTAAGTTAAAAGAAACTTCTTTATTGGATTTAAAAGGATAAAGGAGAGATTTCTTTTAAGCTTAATATGTTGATATATTAGTAATATATATAATATATATTAGTTATTTTAAAAGTTTTTCATACTTCAGCAATTCAACACTCTCTTTAAGAGAACCTGTCAGAGAACCTGTACAGGAACTTTTCCTGTACAGTTCCTGATCATATATGATCTCTCTTCCATCCCAGACAGCTCTCCACATAGCATGATCTGATTTACTGAAAAGGATATGTGATAATTTAATTGAATATCTTAGAGGTATTCCCCACCTTACTACTGGCCTTGAGTGAGTTCAAAGACAAAATTTATAAACACGTTCATTAGCTTAAAAGAGCAAACCTGGTTTACTAGTCCAATTATTTAGTAAATCAGAGCAATTTATTGAAAATCAAAAATTGAGTTATTTTTACAGAGTATGAGAGTTATAATTGGATGTTTTGTAAAAGATTTGTTTTTGCAGTCAGTCAGTATCATATGAACTTTGAGAATGATTTCACTTCTTTCCCTCCTAGCTGCTCCCATTAACCCTGCAACCAGTTCCCTACCACAGTTAGCTCATTTGAGATTTTAATTCCAGATTGAAATTTAACTTTTTTTTTTTTCTTTTTGCGGTACGCGGGCCTCTCACCGCTGTGGCCTCTCCCGTCGCGGAGCACAGGCTCCAGACGCACAGGCCCAGCGGCCATGGCTCACGGGCGCAGCCGCTCCGCGGCATGTGGGATCCTCCCGGACCGGGGCACGAACCCGCGTCCCCTGCATCGGCAGGCTGACTCTCAACCACTGCGCCACCAGGGAAGCCCGAAATTTAACTTTTTATTAAACCTAGTGCACCAACTCTAAGTTTTTACTTTACTTCCCCCTCCACTGTTTATTGGATTCTGTATCTTCCACTTTCTTTGATTCTTTGGGGCAAGCTTTAAATAGCATGAACTGACACATGCTTGAAGATGTCTTTATTTAGCATCCCCACTTGAATGCTAGTTTGGCTGGGTATTAGATTCTAGGTTAAAAATGATTTTTCCTTCAGATTATTAGAGAAATTGCCCTATCATCTTCTAGTGTTCAGGGTTGATAATGGAGATGTCTAATGTCAAGCAGATTTTCATTCTATTGGGATAACCTATTTTCTCTCTTTGGAAGCTAGTAGGATTTTCCTTCCACCCCTGGTGTTCCAAAATTTTACCAGAATATGTCTAGATTTTTGAAATTCTATTTTACTTTTCATTCACTCTGCTTCGCACTCAGTGAACCCTGTTAGTCTGAAGATGGATGTCTTCCTTCAGCTGTTGAACTGTCACCCATCATCCCATTATTTCTTTGAGTATTTCTTCACTTCCATTTTACCTGTTCTTTCCTTTTGGTACTCCTGTTACACACATACTGGAATTTCTGGGTGTACTGTTCATATCTCATGACTTTTAACTCATATTTTCTATTTCTTTTTCCTTCAAACTTAGCTTTAGGAGAATTCATTGGTTTGATATTCATGTCACTAGTTTCTTCTGAGCTGTGGTATTCTGGTAACACCCCTTTTTTTTTTTTAAAGGTATAATTCAGTTTGCCTATTTTTCAAAATTTATTTATTTTTGGCTGCATTGGGTCTTCGTTGCTGTGTGCGGGCTTTCTCTAGTTGCAGAGAGCAGGGGCTACTCTTTGTTGTGGTGCATGGGCTTCTCATTGTGGTGGCTTCTCTTGTTGCAGAGCACGGGCTCTAGGCACGCTCTTCAGTAATAGTAGCATGTGGGCTCAGTAGTTGTGGCTCGCGGGCCTTTATTTTTTTTTTTTTTTTTTTTTTTTTTTTTGCAGTACGTGGGCCTCTCACTGTTGTGACCTCACCCCTTGCGGAGCACAGGCTCCGGACACGTAGGCCCAGCGGCCATGGCTCATGGGCAACTTAGGTTGCTTCCATGTCCTGGCTATTGTTAATAGAGCTACAATGAATATTGTGGTACATGACTCTTTTTGAATTATGGTTTTCTCAAGGTATTTGCCCAGTAGTGGGATTGCTATTTGTATGGTAGTTCTATTTTTAGTTTTTTAAGGAACCTCCATACTGTTCTCCATAGTGGCTG
>NW_006792344.1:0-1513 GCF_000442215.2 Lipotes vexillifer | reverse complement strand
AAAAAAAAAAAAAAAAAAAAAAGTGCGGTCCTAGCAGAGCCAGCAGCAGCCAGGAAACCAGACACCTAGGATGAGTATTCATGGCATCTGTGCTTTGAGGGAGGAAGATCTCACTCTTTCTCCTACTCCAAGCTGAGATTTGGCCACTAGAAAAGCCTGTCAGTGACCTAAGTTACAGGACTTGGTAATGGTGACTGTACTCATTGTAAACCATCTTTCTAGTCACCAAATTGTATGCCTACAATTTGGACTTTGACCTGGTAGGAAATGACCTTTCCACAAATAGATTGCTAAAGTTTAGGTGTATGTCTGCTTTTAACTTTTATCTAATGGAACTAGTGATTTCCACCCATAAAAAGTGCAAGGGTCACTTTGGGTACCCGAGATGGATGAATTTAATAACTCCTACAAGCCAGTGAAATCTGTGTTATAGGGTAAAATGCTTGAAAACCTCAAGAAGTACAACCTCTTTGTCAAAATGCAAACCAGTTTCCGGGAGGGGAAATTCGCTCTAACTAATCCACCAAATTTAATTTCTTTCCGGAAGTAAAGGAATAAATCACAGAAGGTCTTTCAGGGGTTCAAAAATATTTAGACTGGATAATGGAAAAAATCAGAAGATGCTGTCAGTCCATATTTTTAGGAAGGTTTAACATCAACTATTTCTCACAATCAGTCACGGTATGATTTGATGACAGCATATTAAAAAACATGAAAGTGGTGCTACGCTGAAGCCTGCTCATAGAGGCCCGTTGTTAAATTTCCAGAAACTTGGCAAACCAGTTGACATAAATTTTGCGAGCCAGCTGACCACTCATTGAATTGGTCGTTGTAGAAGTACGTATATCATAGAAAACAGCAAACACAAATCGCACATCAGTCTTGTCCCACCCCCAGATCAAACCAGTTGTTGAGCATTTACCAGGATATCACTGGATGAGAGATTGGTCTAGAAATACAGACTGAAGAACAGGACCAATGCTGAAGAGTTATAAATAGATCATTTCCTCAAAGTTAGATGTTGGCACTAATCTTCTTAAGCAATTTTATAAATTCTCTGGAAAGAGGTAACACAGAGAAACATCCATTTTTTTCAGATGACATTAAACATTCCCACCGTTAAACTATAAACTTGAGGGATTAACATGCAGAGCTCTTAGTAAAACTGTGAGTTGGCTGAATAATAGCAGATGAGCTGTAATGAGGCAAGAAAAGGGCAATTTGGGGGAAAATTATCTTTTTAATAAGTTTATTTATTTTATTTATATTTGGTTGTGATGGGTCTTCGTCACTGCGCGCAGGCTTTCTTTACTTGAGGCGAGCGGGGGCTACTCTTCATTGTGGTGCGTGTGTTTCTCATTGTGGTGGCTTCTCTTGCTGCGGAGCACGGGCTCTAGGCGCATGGGCTTCAGTAGTTGTGGTGCGCGGGCTCAGTAGTTGTGGCACATGAGCTTAGTTGCTCCGCGGCATGTGGGATCTTCCAAGACCAGGGCTCGAACCCGTGTCCCCTGCA
>NW_006792343.1:0-399 GCF_000442215.2 Lipotes vexillifer | reverse complement strand
CCCCCTTTTTTTTTTTTTTTTTTTTTTTTTTTGCAGTATGCGGGCCTCTCACTGCTGTGGCCTCTTCCGTTGTGGAGGCACAGCCTCCGGACACGCAGGCTCAGCGGCCATGGCTCACGGACCCAGCTGCTCCGCGGCATGTGGGATGTTCCCGGACCAGGGCACGATCCCGTGTCCCTTGCATCAGCAGGCAGGCTCTCAACCACTGTGCCACCCGGGAAGCCCCAGCTTTTAGTTTTATTGATCTTTACTATTTTTTTCCTTGTTTCTATTTCATTTATTTCTGCTCTGATCTTTATGATTTCTTCTGCTAACTTTTGGTTTTGTTTGTTTTTATTTCTCTAGTTCCTTTAGCTGTAAGGTTAGATTGTTTATTTGAGATTTTTCTTGTTTCCTGAG
>NW_006792342.1:0-4762 GCF_000442215.2 Lipotes vexillifer | reverse complement strand
TTTTTTTTTTTTCCTGGACAAGGAACCTGAATCGTCTCATGGTCCCTGGCACGGTATTCAGAAATCATGCGAGGCTTCTGACTTTCAGTTGTGCTGCAGGGGGCAGCAGGGAGCAGCCCATCATTTCTTTATACAGCTGCTTAATAACGATATAAAACAATACAAAAAACATAGGTTCCATAAATGGAACAGGTCTCCTAAGTTAGGTTAGGTTCCACACTACATCATTAATCTCAGAATAACTCTACAACTTGGGTAGTTTTCTTCCCATTTAATACTAAAAAAAGAAAGAAAGGAAAGAATAAGACCCTGGGCAAAAACACTAAATAGAGGTATTAAAATTCAAGGTCTAAGTTTATCAGTAGCTGGTGTTATGGATACTGAATGGTGTTTCTTGAGTTTTCCTTCCTGAAAAGCAAATCTGTCTATCGGGTACGAAAGAGCAGTAGCTGGAGTCCGTGGCCAGCCTGACAGCTGGCCAGGACTTATGTCAGCACCCCTGGGAACACTAAAGCTACTTTTGATGGTAAAGGGGTAGGAAGGAGGTGGGATTGTGGACATGACACAAAGCTTAGAGGGCCTTATGGAGACTAGGGAATGGCTGTACCTTTCCATAAGGGAGAGGTATTGGTGGTGTCAGTGTCATGATATGAACCCCTGCTGGCCAATGCACCCCAAGACAGAGCAAGATTCAGGGATCTGTGAGCCCCCCGCCCCCATCATGTAAAAAGGGACACAGTGCATTGTGTCACCTCCTGTGACAACTGTGTCAGGTTGGCCAGGATGGTATCCTAGGGGACCATTGTACTTTCTCTTGGCCACAAAACAGTCCTAGAATATGATCACCACTCTCACAGGCAACAACTTCAGCAAGATGGCACCAGCCATCTCTTTTACCTGTCCCCTGTTACATTTGATAAATCAGGTTTTCTGCTTTCACAGAATACTCTCTCACATGATTTCTGACCACAGTCCCAGTTTTTTTCCTCCAAGAGTTTGGTCACAAGTTTCAAGGCCAACCGAGTTTGCTTTCCTGTCTGTAGTCCAATAGACAAAGAACCCATAAGAACCATGCCCCTGAAGATGATCTGACTATGTTGCTACTCAATTCATGTTTAATATCTCGCTGAACTCATTGTCCTAGGACACCCTACTTCCTATCGATTGTGGCTTCTAGACTGTCTGCATGAGCTGGACTCTGTTATTTTTTTTTTGAGATGTACCTTGTCTGGTATTACATTTATTATACGTGTTGCAGATATGCTTGACCATAATGTGTATTATATAATTATTGGTTTCAGGGTTCAGGATTTATCCATTAAATCAAGTTTGTTCACATCTTGCTCAAAACTTCTAAATTCTTATCAAGCTGTTGGCTGTTTGAGCTGTCAGTTGCTGAGAGACATGTTAAAATGTACCACTCTTTCAACGGATGTGTCTATTTCTGCTTGTAATTCTTTCAATTTTTGCTTTATGTATTTTGAAGCTATGTCACTCCAAGGTTTCTGGGACAAGCTCGAATCTGGGAAGGCATCCTAAGGTCACTGTTGCACTCCCTCCTAACCATAGAACACACCCTGTGGATATGATCACTTGAGAGGTCATCTCTAATATCCTGTTTTCACATGAAACAGCCTCATAAGATGACAGGGGTTAACCCCTGTAGGTATCATGAACCACACCTGTCACAGCAAACACTTTTATTATCCAGATTTTATATATTCATAGTAGACGAACTTACACGGTTTCTGACCATAGCCCTATTTTCGCTCCCAGGTTTTAATGACCAGTTTCAAGGTCCTTCAAGTTTGCCTTCCCCGTATAGTCTGACAGCCACCAAGACCATGTGATCCATATTTTTAGGGAGTGTCTACATGGCTTCACCACCTGCAAATAGCGGCACTCACCCAACTGCCTTGCCACTGACAAACTTATATTCAATAACGTGAGATGCCTTCCTCTACCCCATGACACCCTAGCTCCAGCAATTATAACTTTCATCTTCTCCACACCCCTGTTATCCCTGGCATTACAGACACCTCAGCACCTTAGTCAGGATTGGTGATGCCTTTGGCTCCACACATGGCATGTCTACATCACCTGCCTTAGAAGGAAGCTGAAGGTCAACTCAGTGATGCCCTTCCAGAAAAGAGAGGGAATCATCCCAGTGGACTTCCATCTCCAGTTTTCTCACCCCACACCAAAAGGTCTTTCTTTCTTCGATATAGTTCTTGAAGTCCACCACCTCTCCCCTTTTATGTACCGCCTTTTGTTCCTGGCACATTCCTCTTTCTCTTATTTTAACATCCAGCTACTTTGAGTCCATCTGAAACAATAGGTATGGGCACAAAGGCCAGTGCTTTTTCTTATACCTCTGCCTGGGCTGGTTCCTTTGTCTAGCAGTGGGAAAGGCTCTGGGTGACAGTTTTATCTCCTGCTCTTTGGGGGTACAGAAGCAGTTGGCTTTTCCAGTCTTGTGAGGACCCAATTCTTGGTCTCTGCAAGTATCTAAGGCTGTGAGTACTTGACTGGTGAGAAGGTCCCTTATTTAAAAAAAAAAAAAAAAAGTCCTAACAAACAAACCATGCACATACTATACATCTTAATAGATTTTTTTTTTTTTAATTTAGAGGCAATGAATCTTCCCAAAATATTAGATAAAGAAAATTACCTAAGTGCTTCCTCAGGTAAAAGGTTATTTGTGTTTTTTGGTATTCTATCCATATGCACTTGCTATGCATTGATTTGGCCATCATTTGGGGCTACCCCTCCGTTTTCCTGTTGTCTATTGACCTCCTGGTCAGGCCTCCACATTCACTAACGTTTAGCATCCATCTGGATGACCCATCTTACATTCAGACCGCTGGGTTACATACAGAGTGCTATCCCTGAAGAATCATGTCCTCTAGTTTGACCTGGTCCCTGAAAACTTCCATCCATCTCCTTGTCAGACTGCTTCTCCCTCTCCTCCGAGCTGCTATGCAGGACTTCTCAAGTCATTCTTCTCAAGACAAGACTTCAACACATTCCCTCTTGCTCTCAGCTGCCCTCTCATGCTTCATAGAGAAAACAGAAAGCATCTGGTGGGAACACCTCAATTTCCTGCTTATGCTGCCTCTCTTCATTCCGTTTCTCTGGAGATACACCTAGCTCACCCTGCAGGACCGTCTTTTGTATAAGGCCAAGTCCCCAGTACACTTAAGCCTCTCTAAACCTAACATCATAATTTTAAAAGTCCCTGAGGTTCCTCAAAAAATTAAGGATATAATTACCACATAATCCAGCAATCCCACTTCTGGGTATAACTCCAAAAGTATTGAAAGCATGGTCTTGAAGTGATATTTGCACAGCCATATCCATAGCGACATTATTCACAAGAGCCGTAAGGTGGAGGCAACCCACGTGTTCGTTGACGGATGAAAGGATAAATCAAATGTGTTGTATACATACAATGGAATATTATTCAGCCTTAAAAAGGAGGGAAATACTGTCACATGGCAACACCATGGATGAGCCTTGAGGACATTATACTAAGTGAAATAAGCCAGTCACAAAAAGACAAATAGTATATGATTCCACTTACATGAGGTACCCAAAGTAGTCAAAGCCATAAAAACAGAAAGAAGTACGGTGGTGGCCAGGGGCTAGGGGATGGGGAAAATGGGGAGTTGTTGTTTAATGGGTGTAGAGTCTCAGTTTTGCAAGACGAAAAAGTGCTGGAGATCCGTTGCCCAGCAACGTGGATATACTTAACACTATTGAACTGTACACTTAAAAATGGTTAAGATGGTACATTTTCATGTTCTGTGTTTTTTAACCAGAATTTTAGAAAGTCCCTGGACCTCACGTCTCTTTCTAGCTGCAACTCTTTGGAAGAATGCTGTATGGTCATTGTCATCTCTTCTTTAACTCCCACTCCCTTCTCAACCCACTGCCCTCTGACTTCTGCCTTCACCACTCCACTGAAACTGCTCTTGCTAAGGTTTTCAAGGACCTCTCCAAGTTTCTGGGCTGAGGGTACTCAACCCAGGGCATTGGACACGGTTCACCACTTCTTTCTGGAAGTTCTCTTATCGTTGGCTTCTGTGAGACTCTCCCTTGGTCCTTTGCTGATGTCTCAATGATAACTCCTTTTTTTTTTAAGTCTTCTTTTCTTTCTTGCTATCCTCTCTTCTTCCTAAATAGTTCTGTCCTTGGCCTGCTGCTCTTTGTGTCTTTATAGTTCTTCATGGTTTCACTGGGACAGCTCAATTAAACCTGAAGTATCCACTATCAGATTTATATCTCTGATTGGATCTCCCTCTGACTAGTCAACTCTATCTGAATGTCCCATAGGCTCTTCAAACTCAACTCCTGGATTAAACTCATCATCCCTCCTCCTGTGTTCTCTAGCTCAATGGCATTTATGCCCCAAACCTATTCTGAAACCTGGGAGTCATACTGGAGTCCTAATTCTTCTTTATCCTCCATATCCAATTAGTCAAAAAGCCCTATTGATTCTATTTCCCTTATTAATTCTCAACGTCCATCTCAACTGTCCGTGCCTCAGCTGAGGTTTTTAATCACCCAGTGCCTCCAAGTTAGTCTCTCTGCCTCCAATTTTGCCTTCCTCAAATTTATCTTCCAGAGGGTGCTTCAGTGACCTTCTTGAAACTTGAGTTTGATCATGAGGCTGGTCTACTTAAAGGCCTTCAGTAGCTTCCCATTGCTTTTAGGGTAAAGTCTCAACTCTCTAATATTCAGCATACCAAGCCCATCTGCT
>NW_006792341.1:0-206 GCF_000442215.2 Lipotes vexillifer | reverse complement strand
GGAGAAAAACCTGCAACCAAGACTACTCTACCCAGCAAGGATCTCATTCAGATTTGATGGAGATATTAAAATCTTTACAGACAAGCAAAAGCTGAGAGAGTTCAGCAACACCAAACCAGCTTTACAACAAATGCTAAAGGACTTTCTCTAGACAAAAACACAAGAAAAGGAAAAGTCCTATAATAACGAACCCAAAACAATTTAGA
>NW_006792340.1:19865-21892 GCF_000442215.2 Lipotes vexillifer | reverse complement strand
TAACCCTAACCCTATTCCTAACACTTACCCAAAGCCTTAACCTAACACGTTCCCTAATCCTAACGCCTACGCTAACACTAACCCCTGTCCTAACACGTACGTTAACTCTAAAGCGTTGTCGAAACATAACCAGTAGCCTAAAACGAACCCACTCCCTAACCCTAACCCTAACCCGAACGCTAACGCTAACACTTACCCGGAACTTACACAAACCCCCGTCCTAATCCTAACCTGTACGCAAACAGTAACCTGTGCCCTAACACGTATGCTAACCCTAAACCGTTGACATACCGTAACCTGTACCCTAAAACATTCCCGTTCCCTAACGTTAACCCGAAGCCTTACCTAACCCGTTCCCTAATCCTAACCCATACGATAACACTAATACGTGCTCTAACACATATGCTAACCCTAAACCGTTGTCGTACCCTGAACTGTACCCTAAACCATGCCCGTTACCTAACCTTAACCCTAAACCTAACCCTTACCCGAAGCCTTACCCTAAACCATGCCCTAATCGTAACCCGTACGCTAACACTAACCTGTGCCCTAACACGAACGCTAACCCTAAACTGTTGTCATACCCCAATCTGTGCCCTACACCGTCCGTGTTCCCTAACCCTAACCCTAACCCTAACCTTAACCCAACCCTTAGCCGAAGCCTTACCCTAAACCGAGGCCTAATCCTAACCCGTATGCTAAAACTAACCCGTGCCCTAACACTTATGCTAACCCCAAACCTATGTCGTACCATAAACTTTACCGTAAACCATCCCCGTTCCCTAACAATAAACCTAACCCTAACCCTTATCCGAAGCCTTACCCTAAACCGTGTCCTAATCCTAACCCGTACGATAACACTAACCCATACCCTAACACGTACAGTAACCCTAAACTGTTGTCGTACCATAAGCTGTTCACTACACCATCCCCATTTCCTAACGCTAATCCTAACCGTAACTCTAACCCTAACCCTTAACCGAAGCCTTACACTAACCAGTGCCCTAAACCTAAACCATACGATAACACTAACACATGCCCTAACACGTACGCTAACCCTGAACTGTTGTCTTAACCTAACCTGTACCCAAAAACGTCCCCGTTCCCTAACCCTAACCGTAACACTTACCCTAACCCTTACCCGAAGCGTTACCCTTACCCTTACCCGAAGCCCTACCCTACTCCGTGCCCTAAACCTAACCCGTACGGTAACACTAATCCGTGCCCTAACACATAAGCTAACCCCAAACCGTTGTATCCTAACCTGTAGCCTAAACCGTCTCCGTTCCCTAAACCTAACCCTAACCCTAACCCTAACGCTTACCCGAAGCCTTACACTAACCCGTGCCCTAATTCTAAACCGTACGCTAACACTCTGCCGTGCCCTAACACTTGTGCTAACCGTAAAACGTAGTCGTACCATAACCTGTACGCAAAACCGTCCCTGTTCCCTAACCCTAACCCTAACCCTAGCCCTCACCCTAATCCTTACCCGAAGCCTTACCCTTACCTGTGCTCTAATCCTAATGTGCACACGAACACTAACCCATGCCCTAAAATGTATGCTAAACCTAAACCGTTGTCATAACATAACCTGTATCCTAAAACATCCCCGTTCCCTAACCCTAACCCTAACCCTTACCCGAAGCCTTACACTAAACTGAGCCCTAAATCTAAACCGTACACTAACACTAACACATGCCCAAACACGTACGCTAAACCTAAACCATTGTCCTACACTAACATGTACCCTACACCATCCCCGTTCCCTAACCCTAACCCTAACACTAACGCTAACACTAACCCTTACCCAAGGTCTTACCCTAAACTGGGCCTTAACCCTAACCCGTACGCTAACACTAACCCGTGCCCTAACACGTACGCTAACCCTAAACCGTGGTCGTACCCTAACCTCTACCTTAAACCATCCCCATTCCCTAAACTTAACCCTTACCCGAAACCTTACCCTATCCCATGCCCTAATCCTAACCCGTACACAAAGACTAACCCGTGCCCTAACATGTACG
>NW_006792340.1:0-18645 GCF_000442215.2 Lipotes vexillifer | reverse complement strand
ACCGTCCGTGTTCCCTAACCCTAACCCTAATCTTAACCTTAACCCAACCCTTAACCTCAGCCTTACCCTAACCGGAGACCTAATCGTAACCCGTACACTAACACGAACCCATGCCCTAACACGTACGCTAACCCTAAACGGTTGTCATACCTTAACCTGTACTGTAAACTGTCCCCGTTACATAACCCTAACCCTAACCCTAACCCTAACCTTTACTCAAAACCTTACCCTGACCCGTGCCCTAATCCTAACCCGTACGCTAACACTAACCCATGCCCTAACACGTATGCTAACCCTAAACCGTCATCGTAAGCTAACCTGTGCCCTACACCATCCACGTTCCCTAACACTAACCCTAACCATAACCCTAAACCTAACCCTTACCCGAAGCGTTAACCCAACCCGAGCCCTAATCCTAACCTGTACACTAACACTAACCCATTCCATAACATGTACGCTAATCCTAAATCGTTGTCATACCCTAACCTGTGGCCTAAATCGTCCCCGTTCCCTAACCCTAACCCTAATCCTAACATTTACCCGAAGCCTTATCCTAACCCATGCACTAATCCTAAACCATACACTAACACTAACCCAGGCCCTAACATGTATGCTAACCCTAAACCATTGTTGTACCCTAACCTGTACCCAAAACCATCCCCGTTCCCTAACCCTAACCCTAACCCTATTCCTAACACTTACCCAAAGCCTTAACCTAACACGTTCCCTAACCCTAACCCTAAACCGAAGCCTACCCTTCCCCGTGCCCTAATCCTCACCCATACACTAACACTAACCCGTGCCCTAACACGTACACTAACCCTGAACCGTTGTCGTACCCTAACCTGTACCGTAAACCGTCCGTGTTCCCTAACCCTAATCCTAATCTTAACCCAACCCTTACCCGAAGCCTTACCCTAACCCGTGCCCTAATCCTAAACCATACGCTAACACTAACCCGTGCCCTAACACATATGCTAACCATAAAACCTTGTCATACCCTAACCTGTACCCAAAATCGTCCCCGTTCCCTAACTTTAACCCTAACCCTAACACTTACCCGAAGCCTTATCCTTACCTTTACCCGAAGCCTTAGCCTACCCTGTGCCCTAATCCTAACCCGTACGCTAACACTAACACGCGCCCTAAAACGTATGCTAACCCTAACCGTTGTCGTTCCCTACTCTGTACCCTAAACCGTCCCAGTTACCTAACCCTAACACTAACCCTTGCCCGAAGCATTACCCTAACCCGTGCCCTTATCCTAATGCGTACGCTAACACTTACCCATGCCCTAACAGGTATGCTAAACCTTAACCGTTGTCATAACCTAACCTGTATCCTAAATCATCTTCATTCCCTAACTCTACCACTAATCCTTACCCGAAACCTTACCCTACCCTGTGCCCTAACCCTGACCCATACACTAACACTAACACGTGCCCTATTACGTATGCTAACCCTAACCGTTGGCATTCCCTAAACTGTACCCTAAATCATCCCCGTTAGCTAACACTAACCCTTACTCAAAAACTTACCCTAACCCGTGTCCTAATCCTAACCTGTACGCTAACACTAACCTGTGCCCTAACACGTACGCTAAACCTGAACCGTTGTTATACACAAAACTGTACCCTAAACCGTTCCCTAACCCTAACCCTAACCCTAACTGTAACCCTTACCCGAAACCTTACCCAAACCCGCGTCCTAATCCTAACCCGTACGCTAACAGTAAACTGTGCCCTAACATGTATGCTAACCCCAAACCGTTGACGTACCCTAACCTGTACCCTAAAACATACCCGTTCCCTAACCTAAACCAAAGCCTTACCTAACCCGTTCCCTAATCCTACCCTGTACGATAACACTAATACTTACCCTAACATGTATACTAAACCTAAAGAGTTGTCGTACGCTGAACTTTACCCTAATCCGTGCCCGTTACCTAACCCTAACCCTAACCCAAACCCTTACCCAAAGCCTTACCGTAAACCGTGCCCTAACACGTACGCTAATCCTAAACCGTTGTCGTACCCTAACCTGTACCTTCCACCATCCCCTTTCCCTAACACTAACCCTAACCATAAACCTTACCCGAATCCTGACCCTAAAACGTGCCCTAATCCTAACTGGTACGCTAACACTAACCCATGCCCTAACACATACGCTAACACTGAACCATTGTCGGACACAAACCTGTACCCTAAACCGTCCCCATTCCCTAATCCTAACACTAACCATTACCTGAAGCCTTACCCTAACCCGTGTCCTAATCCTAACGTGTACGCTAACACTAACCCATGTCCTAACACGTTCACTAACTCTAAACCATTGTCGTACCATAACCGGTAGCCTAAACCATACCCGTTCCCTAAACCTAACCCTAATGCTAACACTAACCCTTACCCAAAGCCTTACTCTAACCCGCGCCCTAATCCTAACCCGTACGCTAACATTAACCCGTGCCCTAAGATGTAGGCTAACCTTGTACCATTGTCATATACAAACCTATGCCCTAAACCGTCCCCGTTCCCTAAATCTAACCCTAACACTAACGCTAACACTAACCCTTACCCTAACACGTGCATTAACCCTATCTCTTACGCTAACACTACCCCATGCCCTAACACGAATGCTAACCCTAAACTGGTCATACCCTAACCTGTACCTTAAACCATCCCCGTTCCCTAACCCTAACTCTAACCCGAAGCCTTACCCTATCCCGTGCCCTAACCCTAACCCGTACGCTAACACTAACATGTGTCCTAACACGTACGCTAATCCTGTACCACTGTCGTACACAAACTTGTACCTTAAACTGTCCCCATTCCCTAACCCTAACCCTAAACCTTACACGAAGCCTTACTCTAAACTGTGCCCTAATCCTCACCCATACACTAACACTAACCCGTGCCCTAACACGTACACTAAACCTGAAGCGTTGTCGTACCCTAACCTGTACCCTAAACCGTCCGTGTTCCCTAACACTAACCCTAATCTTAACCTTAACCCAACCCTTACCCGCAGCATTACCCTAACCCGAGACGTAATCGTAACCCGTACACTAACACTAACCCATGCCCTAACACGTACACTAACCCTAAACCGTCATCGTAAGCTAACCTGTACCCTAAAACGTCCACGTTCCCTAACCCTAACCCTAACCCTAAACCTAACCCTTACCCGAAGTGTTACCCAAACCCGAGCCATAATCCTAACCTGTACGCTAACACTAACCCGTTCCCTAACATGTACGCTAACCCTAAACCTTTGTCGTACCCTAACCTGTACCCTAAACCGCCCCGTTCCCTAACCCTAACCCTAAAGCTAACATTTACCCGAAGCCTTATCCTAACCAGTGTGTTAATCCTACACCATACGCTAACACTAACCCGGGCCCTAACACGTATGCTAACCCTAAACCCTTGTCGTACCCTAACCTATACCCAAAACCATCCCTGTCCCCTAACCATAACCCTACTCCTAACACTTACCCAAAGCCTTAACCTAACCCGTTCCCTAATCCTAATTCCTACACTAACACTAACACACGTCCTAACACGTACGCTAATTCTAAAGCATTGTCAAAACATAACCAGTAACCAAAACTGAACCCGTTCCCTAACCCTAACCCTAACCCTAATGCTAACACTAACACTTACCCGAAAGCTTACCCAAACCAGCGTCCTAATGCTAACCCGTACGCTAATAGTAACCTATGCCCTAACATGTATGCTAACCCTAAACCGTTGACATACAGTAACCTGTACCCTAAAACATTCCTGTTCCCTAACGCTAACCCGAAGACTTACCTAACCCGTTCCCTAATCCTAACCCATACGATAACACAATTACGTGCCCTAACATGTATGCTAACCCTAAACCATTGTTATACCCTGAACTGCACCCTAAACCATGCCTGTTACCTAACCCTAACGCTAACCCTAACCCTTACCCAAAGCCTTACCCTAAACCGTGCCCTAATCATAACCCGTACGCTAACACTAACCTGTGCCCTAACGTGAACGCTAACCCTAACTGTTGTCGTACCCCAATCTGTACCCTACACCGTCCATGTTCCCTAACCCTAACCCTAACCCTAACCTTAACCCAACCCTTACCTGAAGCCTTACCCTAAACCGAGGCCTAATCCTAACCCGCATGCTAACACTAACGTGTGCCCTAACACTAATGCTAACCCGAAAACTTTTTCGTACCGTAAACTTTACCCTAAACCATCCCCGTTCCCTAACCCTAACCCTAACCCTTATCCGAAGCTTTACACTAACCAGTGCCCTAAACCTAAACCGTAGGATAACACTAACCCATGCCCTAACACCTATGCTAACCCTGAACTGTTGTCATAACCTAACCTGTACCCAAAACCGTCCCCATTCCCTAACCCTAACCCTAACACTTACCCTAACCCTTACCCGAAGCTTTACCCTTACCTTTACCCATAGCCTTACCCTACTCCGTGCCCTAAACCTAACCCATAGGCTAATGCTAATCCATGCCCTAACACTTACGCTAACCCAAAAATGTAGTCGTAAACCAACCTGTACGGTAAACCGTCCTTGTTCCCGAACCCTAAACCTAACCCTAAACCTTGCCCTATCCCTTGCCCGAAGCCTTACCCTAACCCGTGCCCTAATCCTAACGTGTACGCTAACACTAACACATGCCCTAACAAGTTCACTAACTCTAAACCGTTGCTGTACAATAACCTGTAGCCTAAACCATACCCGTTCCCTAAACCTAACCCTAACGCTAACACTAACCCTCACCCGAAGCCTTACCCTAACCCATGTCTTAATCCTAACCCATTCACTAACACTAATCCTTGCCCTAACATGTACACTAAAGCTAAACTGTTGAGGTTCTTAACCTGTACCGTAAACCATCCCCGTTCCCTTACCCTAACCCTAAACCTAACCCTAACACTTACCTGAAGCCTTACCCTACCCCGTTCCGTAACCCATATCCGTCCACTAACACTAACCTGTGCCCTAACACGTACGCTAACCCTGAACCATTGTTGTACACAAATCTGTACCCTAAACCATCCCCATTCCCTAACACTAACCCTAAACCTAACCCTTACCCTAAGTCTTGCCCTAACCCATGGCGTAACCCTAACACGTACGCTAACACTAACCCATGCCCTAACACCTATGCTAACCCTGAACTGTTGTCATAACCTAACCTGTACCCAAAACCGTCCCCATTCCCTAACCCTAACCCTAACACTTACCCTAACCCTTACCCGAAGCTTTACCCTTACCTTTACCCATAGCGTTGCCCTACTCCGTGCCCTAAACCTAACCCATAGGCTAATGCTAATCCATGCCCTAACACTTACGCTAACCCAAAAATGTAGTCGTAAACCAACCTGTACGGTAAACCGTCCTTGTTCCCGAACCCTAAACCTAACCCTAAACCTTGCCCTATCCCTTGCCCGAAGCCTTACCCTAACCCGTGCCCTGATCCTAACATGTACAGTAACATTAACCAGTGACATAAAACTTACGCTAACCCCAAACCGTTGTCGTACTCTAACCTGTATGCTAAACCGTCCCATATTCCCACCACTAACCGTAACCCTAACCTTAAATCTAACCCTTACCCGAAGCCTTACCTTAACCTGTGCCCTAATCCTAAACCGTACAGTAACACTAACCCGTGCCGTAAAACGTACGCTAACCATAAACAGTTGTTTTAACCTAATCTGTATCCTAAACCGTCCCCGTTCCCTATCCTTAACCCTAACCCTAACCCTAAACCTTACCCAAAGCCTTACACTAACCTGTGCCCTAATCCTAACCCGTATACTAACACCAAACCATGCTCTAACACGTGCACTAACACTAAACCATTGTCGTACACTAACCTTTACCCTAAACCTTCCCCGTTACCTAACCTTACCCCTAACCGTAACCCTTATCCAAAGCATTACACTGACCCGTGCCCTAATGCTAACCGTACACTAACACGAAACTGTGCCCTAATACGTACGCTAACACTAAACCGTTATCATACCCTAACCTGTACCTGAAACTGTCCCCATTCCCTAAAACTAACCATAACCCTAAACCTTACCCAAAGCCTTACCCTAACCCGTGGCCTAAACGTAACTCGTACACTAACACTAAGCCATGCCCGAACACATACGCTAACCCTAGAATGCTGTCGTACCTTAAACCGTCCCCATTCCCTAACCCTAACCCTAAAGCTTACACGAAGCCTTACCCTAAACCGTGTCCTAAACCTAACCCGTACACTAACACTAACCCGGGCCCTAACACGTACGCTAACTCTAAACCATTGTCGTACGCTAACCTGTACCCTAAAACGTCCCCGTTCCCTAACCCTAACCCTCACCCTAAACCTTACCCGAAGTCTTACCCTAACCCGTGTCCTAATCCTAACCCACACACTAACACTAACCAGTGCCTGAACAGTTACGCTAACCCTAAACCATTGTCGTACCCTTACCTGTACCCTAAACCGTCCCTTTTCCCTAACCTTAACCCTAACCCTAAACCTTACCCGAAGCCTTACCCTTACCCGTGCCCTAATCCTAATGCGTACGCGAACACAAACCCGTGCCCTACACGTACGCTAACCCTAAACCGTTGAGTACCCTAAACTGTGCCCTAACATGTACGCTAACCCTAAACCATTGTCGTACCCTTACCTGTACCCTAAACCGTCCCTTTTCCCTAACCTTAACCCTAACCCTAACCGTAACCCTTACCCGAAGCCTTACCCAAACTCACGTCCTAATCCTAACCCGTACGCTAACAGTAAACTGTGCCCTAACATGTACACTAACCCTAAACCGTTTTCATAACCTAACCTGTACCCTAAACAGTCCACGTTCCCTAACCCTAAAACTAACCCTAACCCTAATGGTAACCCTTACCCGTAGCGTTACCCAAACCCACGTCCTAATCCTAACCAGTACGCTAACAGTAAACTGTGCCCTAACATGTACACTAACCCTAAACTGTTGTCATAACCTAACCTGTACCCTAAACAGTCCATGTTCCCTAACACTGACCCTAACCCTAACCCTAATCCTAACCCTTACCCGAAGCCTTACCCTAACCCCTCCCCTAATCCGTATCTGTACGCTAACTCTAACCCATGCCCTAACATGTACACTAACCCTAAACCATTGTGGTACCCTAACCTGTACCCTAAACCGTCCCCTTTCCCTAACACTAATCCTAACATTAACCCTAACCCTCACCCTTACCCAAAGCCAACCCTAACCCGTGACCTAATCCTAACCCGAAGGCTAACAGTAACCCTTGCTCTAACATGAATGCTAACCCTAAACCGTTGTCGTACACTAAACTGTAGCCTAAACAGTCCCCATTATCCAACCCTAACCCTAACCCTCACCCTAATATTTACCCGAAGTCTTACCCTTACACATACCCTAATCCTAAGCCGTTCATTAACACTAAACCATGCCCTAACATGAACACTAAACCTAAACCATTGTCGTACCCTAACCTGTACCCTAAACCATCCCCATTCCCTAACGCTAACCCTAACCCTAACCCTAACCCTTACCCGAAGTCTTACCGTAACCTGTGTCCTAACCCTAACCCGTACGCTCACAGTAACCAATGCCCTAACACGTACACTAACCCTAAACCGTTGTTGTACACTAAGATGTTCACTACACCGTCCCCATTTCCTAACACTACCACTAACCCTTACCCGAAACTTCACCCTAACCCGTGCCCTAATCCTAATCCATACGCTAACACTAACCCGTGCCCTAACACGTACGCTAACCCTAAACCGTTGTCGTACACTAACCTGTACCATAAACCGTCCCCGTGCCCTATGTCTAAACATAACCTGCTTCCTAACCCTAACACCAGAAGCCTTACCCTAACCCCTGCCCTATTCCTAAACTGTACGCTAAAACTAACCCATGCCCTAACACGTACACTAATCCTAACCGTTGTCATTCCCTAAACTGTACCCTAAATCGTCCCTGTTACCTAACCCTAACCCTAACCCGAACACTAACCCTTACCCGAAGCCTTACCCTTACCCTTGCCCTAATCCTAACCCGTACACTAACACTAACCCGTGCCATAACACGTACGCTAACCCTAACCATTGTCGTTCCCTAAACTGTACCCTAAATTGTCCCCGTTACCTAACCCTAACCCTAACCCTAACACTAACACTTACACGAAGCCTTACCCTTACCCCTGCCCTAATCCTAATGTGTACGCTAACATTAACCCGTGCCCTAACATGTACGCTAACCCTAAACCATTGTCATACACTAACCTGTACCCTAAACCATCCCCATTGCCTAACCCTAATCCTAAACCTAACCCTAACCCTAATGCTTACCCGAAGCCTTACCCAAACCCATGGCCTAATCCTAAACCATATGCTAACATTAACCCGTGCCCTAACACGTATGCTAACACTAAACCGTTGTCGTACCCGAAACTGTACACAAAACCGTCCCCGTTCCCTTACCCGAGCCCTAATCCTAATGCGTACGCTAACACTAACCCTTACCCTAACATGTATGCTAAACCTAAATCGATGTCATAACCTAACCTGTATCCTAAACCATCCCTGTTCCCAGACAGTAAACCCTACCTGAAGCCTTACACTAAACTGTGCCCTAATCCTAAACTGTACGCTAACACTAACACATGCACTAACACGTACGTTAACTCTAAACCATTGTTCTACCTTAAACTGTACCATAAACCGTCCCCGTTCCCTAAACCTAACCCTAACACTAACGCTAACATTAACCCTTACCCTAACACGTGCATTAACCCTATCTCTTACACTAATACTACCCAATGCCCTAACACGAATGCTAACCCTAAACCGGTCATACCCAAACCTGTACTTTAAACCATCCCGGTTCCCTAACCGTAACCATAACCCAAAACCTTACCCTACCCCGTGCCCTAATCCTAACCCGTACGCTAACACTAACACATGGCCTAACACGTACGCTCACCCTGTACCGTTGTCGTACACAAACTTGTACCTTAAACCGTCCCCATTCCCTAACCCTAACCCTAACACTTACCCGAAGCCTTATCCTTACCTTTACCCGAAACTTTAGACTACCCTGTGCCCTAATCCTAACCCATACTCTAACACTAACCCGTGCCCTAACACGTACGTTAACCTTGAACAATTGTTGTACCCGAACCTGTAGCCTAACCCGTCCCCATTCCCTAACCCTAACCCTAACACTTACCCGAAGCCTTATCCTTACCTTTACCCGAAACTTTAGACTACCCTGTGCCCTAATCCTAACCCATACTCTAACACTAACCCGTGCCCTAACACGTACGTTAACCTTGAACAATTGTTGTACCCGAACCTGTAGCCTAACCCGTCCCCATTCCCTAACCCTAACCCTAACACTTACCCGAAGCCTTATCCTTACCTTTACCCGAAACTTTAGACTACCCTGTGCCCTAATCCTAACCCATACTCTAACACTAACCCGTGCCCTAACACGTACGTTAACCTTGAACAATTGTTGTACCCGAACCTGTAGCCTAACCCGTCCCCATTCCCTAACCCTAACCCTAACACTTACCCGAAGCCTTATCCTTACCTTTACCCGAAACTTTAGACTACCCTGTGCCCTAATCCTAACCCATACTCTAACACTAACCCGTGCCCTAACACGTACGTTAACCTTGAACAATTGTTGTACCCGAACCTGTAGCCTAACCCGTCCCCATTCCCTAACCCTAACCCTAACCCTTACCCGAAGGCTTACCCTACCCCGTGCCCTAATCCTAACCCGTACGCTAACACTAACACATGGCCTAACACGTACGCTAACCCTAAACCGTTATCGTATCCTAACCTGTACCCTAAACCGTCCCCGTTCCCTTACCCTAAACCTAAATCTAATCCTTACCCATACCCTTAGCCTTACCCTAACCTGTGCCCTTATCCTAATGTGTACGCTAACACTTACCCATGCCCTAACAGGTATGCTAAACCTAAACAGTTGTCATAACCTAACCAGTATCCTAAATCATCTTGGTTCCCTAACTCTACCACTAACACTTACCCGAAACCTTACCCTACCCCGTGCCCTAATCCTAACCCGTACACTTACATTAACACATGCCCTATTACGTATGCTAACCCTAACCGTTGTCGTTCCCTAAACTGTACCCTAAATCATCCCCATTAGCTAACACTAACCCTTACCCAAAGCCTTACCCTAACCCGTGCCCTAATCCTAACCCGTACGCTAACACTAACCCATGCCCTAACACGTATACTAAACCTGAACCGTTGTCACACACAAAACTGTACCCTAAACCGTCCCCGTTCCCTAACCCTAACCCCAACCCTAACCCTAACCGTAACCGTTACCCGAAACCTTACGCAAACCCGTGTCCTAACCCTAACCCGTATGCTAACAGTCATCTGTGCCCTAACACGTATGCTAACCCTAAACCATTGACGTCCCCTAACCTGTACACTAAAACATCCCCGTTCCCTAACCCTAACCCGAACACTTACCTAACCCGTTCCCTAACCCTAACCCGTACGATAACACTAATACGTGCCCTAACACGTATGCTAACTCTAAACCGTTGTCATACCCTGAACTGTACCCTAAACCGTGCCCGTTACCTAACCCTAACCCTAACCCTAACCCTTACCTGAAGCCTTACCCTAAACCGTGCCCTAATCATAACCCGGACGATAACACTAACCCATGCCCTAACACGTAGAGTAACCCTAAACTCTTGTCATACCATAAGCTGTTCACTACACCATCCCCATTTTCTAACGCTAATACTAACCGTAACCCTAACCCTAACACTTACCTGAAGCCTTACCGTAACCCGTGCCCTAATCCTAACCGGTACGCTAACACTACCCTGTGCCCTAACACGTACGCTAACCCTAAACCGTTGTCTTACCTTAACCTGTTTCCTAAACCATCCCCGTTACTTAACCCTAACCCTAAACCTAACACTAACCCTTACCCGAAGCCTTACCCTTTCCCGTGCCCCAATCCTAACCCATACGCTAACGCTAAGCCATGCCCTAACACGTATGATAACCCTAAACCGTTCTCGTTACCTAACCTGTAGCCTAAACCGTCCGTGTTCCCTAACCCTAAACCTAACCCTGACCCGAAGCCTTACCCTAACCTGTGCCTAATCCTAAACCGTACGCTAACACTAACCCATGCCCTAACTCGTACACTACCTTTAAACCGGTGTCGTAACCTAACCAGTACAGTACAATGTCCCCGTTCCCTAAATCTAACACTTACCCTAACACTGAACCTAACGCTTACCCGAAGCCTTACCCTAACCCGTGCCCTAATCCTAACACGTACAGTAACATTAACCAATGACATAACACTTACGCTAACCCTAAACTTTTGCCGTACTCTAACCTGTACCCTAAACGGTCCCATATTCCTAACACTAACCGTAACCCTAACCTTAAATCTAACCCTTACCCGAAGCCTTACCTTAACCAGTGCCCTAATCCTAACCCGTATAGTAACACTAACCCGTGACCTAACACTTACGCTAACCCAAAAACGTAGTCAAAAACTAACCTGTATGGTAAACCGTCCTTGTTCCCGAACCCTAAACCTAACCCTAAACCTTACCCTGACCCTTACCTGAAGCCCTACCCTAACCCGTGTCTTAATCCTAAACCATTCACTAACACTAAGCCTTGCCCTAACATGTACACTAATACTAAACTGTTGACGTTCTTCACCTGTACCGTAAACCATACCCGTTCCCTTACCCTAACCCTAAACCTAACCCTAACACTTACCTGAAGCCTTACCCGAAGCCTTATCCTAACCCATGCGCTAATTCTAGCCCGTAAGCTAACACTAACCCATGCCCTAACATGTACGTTAGCCCTAAACACTTGTCGTACGCTAATCTGTACCCTCAAACCTCCCCGTTCCCTAACCCTAACCCTAAACCTAACCTTAACACTATCCCTTACCCGAAGCCTTACCCTAAACTGTGCCTTAATCCTAACCCGTATGCTAACACTAACCCAGGCCCTAACATGTACGCTAACCCTAAACAGTTGTCATACCCTAACCTGCACCTTACACCATCCCTGTTCCATAACCCTAAACCTAACCCTAACCCTAACTCTTACCTGAAGCCTTACCCTAACCTGTTCCCTAATCCTAACCTGTATGCTAACAATAACCCGTGCCCTAACACGTATGCTAACCCTCTACCGTTGTTGTTCACAAACGTGTATCCTAAACCTTCCCCATTCCCTAACTCTAACCCTAACCCGAACCCTTAACCGAAGTTTTAGTCAAAGCTATGCCCTAACCCTAACCCGTATGCTAACACTAACCCATGCCCTAACACGTATGCTCACCCTAAACCGTTGTCGTACCCTAACCTTTTCCCTAAACCGTCCCTTTTCCCTAAACCTAACACTAACTCTAACCCTAAACGTAACCCTTACCCGAAGCCTTACCGAAACCCGCGTCCTAATCCTAACCCATACGTTAACAGTAACCCGTGCCCTAAAACGTAGGCTAACCCTGTACCATTGTCGTATACAAACCTGTACCCTAAACCGTCCCCGTTCCCTAAACCTAACCCTAACACTAACGCTAACACTAACCCTTACCCGAACACGTGTTTCACCCTATCTCTTACGCTAACACTAACCCATGCCCTAACACGAATGCTAACCCTAAACCGTTGTCATACCCTAACCTGTACCTTAAACCATCCCCGTTCCCTAACCGTAAACCTAAACTGAAGCCTTGCCCTACCATGTGCCCTAATCCTAAACCGTACGCTAACACTAACCCGTGCCCTAACACGTACACTAACCCTGAACCTTTGTCGTACCCTAACCTGTACCCTAAACCGTCCGTGTTCCCTAACCCTAAGCCTAATCTTAACCTTAACCCAACCCTTACCCTCAGCCTTACCCTAACCTGAGACCTAATCGTAACCCGTACACTAACACTAACCCTTGCCCTAACACGTACGCTAACCCTAAACGGTTGTCATACCTTAACCTGTACAAGTAAACTGTCCCCGTTACATAACCCTAACCCTAACCCTAACCCTAACCTTTACTTGAAGCCTTACCCTGACCCGTGCCCTAATCCTAAACCGTACGCTAACACTAACCCATGCCCTAACACGTAGGCTAACCCTAAACTGTCATCGTAAGCTAACCTGTACCCTAAACCGTCCACGTTCCCTAACACTAACCCTAACCTTAACCCTAAACCTAACCCTTACCCGAAGCGTTAACCCAACTTGAGCCCTAATCCTAATCTGTACACTAACACTAACCCGTTCCATAACACGTACGCTAACCCTAAATCGTTGTCGTACCCTAACCTGTAGCCTAAATCGACCCCGTTCCCTAACCCTAACCCTAACCCTAACATTTACCCGAAGCCTTATCCTAACCCGGGCACTAACCCTAAACCGTACGCTAACACTAACCCGGGCCCTAACATGTATGCTAACCCTAAACCATTGTCGTACCCTAACCTGTACCCAAAACCATCCCCGTTCCCTAACCCTAACCCTACTCCTAACGCTTACCCAAAGCCTTAACCTAACCCGTTCCCTAATCGTAATGCCTACGCTAACACTAACCCATGTCCTAACACATACGTTAACTCTAAAGCATTGTCGAAACATAACCAGTAGCCTAAACAGAACCCGCTCCCTAACGCTAACCCTAACCCGAACGCTAACACTAACACTTACCCGGAAGCTTACCCAAACCCACGTCCTAATCCTAACCCGTACGCTAACACTAACCTGTGCCCTAACACGTATGCTAACCCTAAACCGTTGACGTACCGTAACCTGTACCCTAAAACATCTCCATTCCCGAACGCTAACCCGAAGCCTTACCTAACCCGATCCCTAATCCTAACCCATACGATAACACTAATACGTGCCCTAACATGTATGCTAACCCTAAACCGTTGTCATACACTGAACTGTACCCTAAACCATGCCCGTTACCTAACCCTAACCCTAACCCTAACCCTTACCCGAAGCCTTACCCTAAACCATGCCCTAATCATAACCCGTACGCTAACACTAACCTGTGCCCTAACATGAACGCTAACCCTAAACTGTTGTCATACCCCAATCTGTGCCCTACACCGTCCGTGTTCCCTAACCCTAACCCTAACCCTAAACTTAACCCAACGCTTAGCTGAAGCCTTACCCTAAACTGAAGCCTAATCCTAACCCGTATGCTAAAACTAACCCGTGCCCTAACACTTATGCTAACCCAAAATCTATGTCGTACCGTAAACTTTACCCTAAACCATCCCCGTTCCCTAACCATAACCGTAACCCTAACCCTTATCCGAAGCCTTACCCTAAACCGTGTCCTAATCCTAACCCGTACGATAACACTACCCCATGCCCTAACACCTACAGTAACCCTAAACCGTTGTCGTACCATAAGCTGTTCACTACACCATCCACATTTCCTAACGCTAATCCTAACCGTAACCCTAACCCTAACCCTTAACCGAAGCCTTACACTAACCAGTGCCCTAAACCTAAACCATACGATAACACTAACACATGCCCTAACACGTACGCTAACCCTGAACTGTTGTCTTAACCTAAACTGTACCCAAAACCGTCCCGGTTCCCTAACCCTCACCCTAAAACTTACCCTAACCCTTACCCGAAGCGTTACCCTTACCCTTACCCGAAGCCTTACCCTACTCCGTGCCCTAAACCTAACCCGTACGCTAACACTAATCCGTGCCCTAACACATAAGCTAACCCTAAACCGTTGTTGTATCCTAACCTGTAGCCTAAACCGTCTCCATTCCGTAAACCTAACCCTAACCCTAACCCTAACGCTTACCCGAAGCCTTACACTAACCTGTGCCCTAATCCTAAACCGTACGCTAACACTCTCCCGTGCCCTAATCCTAAACCGTACGCTAACCCTCTCCCGTGCCCTAACACTTATGCTAACCGTAAATCGTAGTCGTACCATAACCTGTACGCAAAACCGTCCCTGTTCCCTAACCCTAACCCTAACCCTCACCCTAATCCTTACCCAAAGCCTTACCCTTACCTGTGCCCTAATCCTAATGTGCACACGAACACTAACCCATGCCCTAAAATGTATGCCAAACCTAAACCGTTGTCATAACATAACCTGTATCCTAAAACATCCCCGTTAGTTAACACTAACCCTTACCCAAAGACTTACCCTAACCCGTGCCCTAATCCTAACCCGTACGCTAACACTAACCCGTGCCCTAACACGTACACTAAACCTGAACTGTTGTCATACACAAAAGTGTACCCTAAACTGTTCCCGTTCCCTAACCCTAACCCTAACCTTAACCATAACCCTTACCCGAAACCTTACCCAAACCCACGTCCTAATCCTAAACCATACGCTAACAGTAACCTGTGCCCTAACACGTATGCTAACCCTAAACCATTGACGTACCCTAACCTGTACCCTAAAACATACCCGTTTCCTAACCCTAACCCAAAGCCTTACCTAACTCGTTCCCTAATCCTACCCCGTACGATAACACTAATAAGTGCCCTAACACGTATACTCACCCTAAAGCGTTGTCGTACGCTGAACTTTTCCCTAATCAGTGCCCGTTACCTAACACTAACCCTAACCCAAACTCTTACCCAAAGTGTTACCCTAAACCGTACCCTAATCCTAACCCGTACGCTAACACTAAACCATGCCCTAACACGTACGCTAATCCTAAACTGTTGTCGTACCCTAACCTGTACCTTACACCATCCCCGTTCCCTAACACTAACCCTAACCCTAAACCTTACCCGAATCCTGACCCTAAAACGTGTCCTAATCCTAAACGGTACGCTAACACTAACCCGTGCCCTAACACATACGCTAACACTGAACCATTGTCAGACACAAACCTGTACCCTAAACCGTCCCCATTCCCTAATACTAACCCTAACCATTACCTGAAGCCTTACCCTAACCCGTGCCCTAATCCTAACGTGTACGCTAACACTAACCCATGTCCTAACACGTTCACTAACTCTAAACCGTTGTCGTACCATAACCTGTAGCCTAAACCATACCTGTATCCTAAACCTAACAGTAACGCTAACAATAACCCTTACCCAAAGCCTTACCCTAACCCGCGCCCTAATCCTAACCCATACGCTAACATTAACCCGTGCCCTAACATGTAGGCTAACCTTGTACCATTGTCGTATACAAACCTGTACCCTAAACCGTCCCCATTCCCTAAATCTAACCCTAACACTAACGCTAACACTAACCCTTACCCTAACACGTGAATTAACCCTATCTCTTACGCTAACACTACGCCATGCCCTAACATGAATGGTAATCCTAAACTGGTCATACCCTAACCTGTACCTTAAACCATCCCCGTTCCCTAACCCTAACCCTAACCCGAAGCCTTACCCTACACAGTGCCCTAATCCTAACCCGTACGCTAACACTAACCCGTGCCCTAACACGTACGCTAAACCTGAACCGTTGTCATACACAAACCTGTACCCTAAACCGTTCCCATTCCCTAACACTAATCCTAACCCTAACCGTAACCCTTACCCAAAACCTTACCCAAACCCGCGTCCTAATCCTAACCCATACGCTAACAGTAACATTTGACCTAACATGTATGCCAACCCTAAACCGTTGACATACCCTAACCTGTACCCTAAAATATACCCGTTCCCTAACCCTAACCCAAAGCCTTACCTAACCCGTTCCCTAATCCTACCCCGTACGATAACACTAATACGTGCCCTAACACGTATACTAACCCTAAAGCGTTGTCGTACGCTGAACTTTACCCTAATCCGGGCCTGTTACCTAACCCTAACCCTAACCCAAACACTTACCCAAAGCCTTACCCTAAACCATGCACGAATCCTAACCCATACGCTAACACTAAACCGTGCCCTAACACGTATGCTAATCCTAATCCGTTGTCGTACCCTAACCTGTACCTTACACCATCCCCGTTCCCTAACACTAACCCTAACCCTAAACCTTACCCGAATCCTGACCCTAAAACATGCCCTAATCCTAACCGGTACGCTAACACTAACCCGTGCCCTAACACATACGCTAACACTGAACCATTGTCGGACACAAACCTGTACCCTAAAGCATCCCCATTCCCTAATCCTAACACTACCCATTACCCGAAGCCTTACCCTAACCCGTGCCCTAATCCTAATGTGTACGCTAACACTAACCCATGTCCTAACACGTTCACTAACTCTAAACCGTTGTCATACCATAACCTGTAGCCTAAACCATACCCGTTCCCTAAACCTAACCCTAACGCTAACACTAACCCTTACCCAAAGCCTTACCCTAACCCGCGCCCTAATCCTAACCCGTACGCTAACATTAACCCATGCCCTTACATGTAGGCTAACCTTGAAACATTGTCGTATACAAACCTGTACCCTAAACCGTCACCGTTCCCTAAATATAACCCTAACACTAATGCTAACACTAACCCTTACCCTAACATGTGCATTAACCCTATCTCTTACGCTAACACTACCCCATGCCCTAACACGAATGCTAACCCTAAACTGGTCATACCCTAACCTGTACCTTAAACCATCCCCGTTCCTTAACCCTAACCCTAACACGAAGCCTTACCCTACCCCGTGCCCTAATCCTAACCCGTACGCTAACACTAACATGTGTCCTAAAACGTATGCTAACTCTGTACCATTGTCGTACACAAACTTGTACCTTAAATTGTCCCCATTCCCTAACCCTAACTCTAACCCTTACACGAAGCCTTACCCTAACCAGTACCCTAATCCTCAACCATACACTAACACTAACCCGTGCCCTAACACGTACACTAACCCTGAACCGTTGTCGTACCCTAACCTGTCCCCTAAACCGTCCCCGTTACCTAACCCTAACCCTAACCATAACATTTACCCGAAACCTTATCCTAACCCGTGCGTTAATCCTAAACCATACGCAAACACTAACCCGGGCCCTAACACGTATGCTAACCCTAAACACTTGTCGTACCCTAACCTATACCCAAAACCATCCTGGTCCCTTAACCCTAACCCTACTCCTAACACTTACCCAAAACCTTAACCTAACCCATTCCCTAATCCTAATGCCTACACTAACACTAACCCATGTCCTAACACGTACGCTAATTCTAACGCATTGTCAAAATATAACCAGTAACCTAAACTGAACCCGTTCCCTAATCCTAACACTAATGTTAACACTAACACTTACCCGAAAGCTTACCCAAACCGTCGTCCTAATCCTAACCCATACGCTAACACTAACCCGTGCCCTAACTCATAGGCTAACCGTGTACCATTGTCGTATACAAACCTCTACCCTAAACCGTCCCCGTTCCCTAAACCTAACCCTAACACTAACGCTAACACTAACACTTACCCGAAAGCTTACCCAAACCGGCGTCCTAATCCTAACCCGTACGCTAACAGTAACCTGTGCCCTAACACGTATGCTAACTCTAAACCGTTGACATACCGTAACCTGTACCCTAAAACATTCCCGTTCCCTAACGCTAACCCGAAG
>NW_006792339.1:0-228 GCF_000442215.2 Lipotes vexillifer | reverse complement strand
TGGGCTGCAGGGGACCTGCCCAGGGAACCGCATATCCTGGGAGGGGCCTGACCAGGAGAGCCCTGTGGGCTGGGGTGTGGGTGGGGTCCCTGTCCAGGTGAGCTCCATATCCTGGGATTGGCATGACCGGGAGAGACCCATGGGCTGCTGGGGACTTGGGGAAGCATGTCAGGACAGTCAGTGAAGCCACCGAGGATGTCCCTCCAGGAGTTCCTAATTCCTACACTC
>NW_006792338.1:0-1012 GCF_000442215.2 Lipotes vexillifer | reverse complement strand
GTTGAGAGTCCGCCTGCCGATGCAGGGGACGCAGGTTCGTGCCCCGGTCTGGGAGGATCCCATATGCCGCGGAGCAGCTGCTCCGCAATGGGAGAGGCCACAACAGTGAGAGTAGCCCCTGCTCACCACAACTATAGTAAGCCTGCACGCAGCAACAAAGACCCAAAGCAGCCAAAAAAACCCACAAAAAAACCCCAAAACAGCAGTAGTTAACACTTGGTGCTTGTTAAGTGTCAGCAGTATTTAGGTATGTTACAGAAAGAGAGATGAACTCACTGAATCCTCAAATCAACTTTGTGAAGATATGCATATGGACATATACATACATACAAACCACACACACATATACATCACACCCCCCCACACACACACACAACACACATAAACCAGAAAAGCAGGAATAAATAAAACTCTCTGAACCTTTTGCATCAGCATACACAGTCATGACCTCATTGCTAAAAAACTACAAGCACAAGATTTCAATCTGTTTATACTCAACAAGAAAACTGCTGCTGATCTGCTGTCCTGCTTGCCATCTGGAAAGAGCACTGGGCTCTGAACGCAGGGAGGCCCTGAAACTCTTTGGCGCTCATGGCAAATGCCCGGAGTGAGGGTGGAAGAGTCCTAACATGGATGGAAACACTCTGATAAGACAGAGGCACATGCAAATAAGATTGATCATCATCACCTGTGGCATTTTGTTCTTGATGTCCATGAAGAGATGTTCATAGTTCCAGTCACGTCTGTACACCAGAGTGGGTATTCCCTAAAGTGAGAAAGGAAAAAGTCTTTGGAAATGGAATCCACTGTGGAGGTTTCCATCAAATGACAATATATGCTTGAGCAGAAACTCAAATGTAGTCCCATGCTATTCAGCGCATCACCAGGCAAAGCAGGCAGCTCCTTGTTGCCACGTGATGTCCGTGTTTAACCCATAATCTATGGAAACAGTGACATGAGGAACCCAGCCTGGCCTTTGTGGCCAAGCAGATACTGTCACATAGAATACTGT
>NW_006792337.1:0-369 GCF_000442215.2 Lipotes vexillifer | reverse complement strand
AATGAACTCTCACTTCCCCCCGGTCAAAAAGGCCATCTGAAAAAATTGTAAAATCCAGAAAGGTAGGAAAGGTCAGAGAGAACAGGGAGCGTTGTTATGCTGATCGGCGGGATGTAAATTGCCAAGAGCCACCCTGGAGAAACGTATGGTATTCCCTGAAACATCAAAAAAACAAGGTACATAGCCTCGGGCACTAGGCTTAGGGAAACAGAAATCAACAAGACAGAGCCACCCCAAAGTTTGGGGCTGCCCTCTTTACAGAAACCTCTTCCACTCTACAAGTTAAATACCCACGAAAGGAAAAACTGGATCGTCAAGTTGGGGCACTTACGTGCCATGGAATATCAGTCAGCAATGAAATCAAGGTCA
>NW_006792336.1:0-1489 GCF_000442215.2 Lipotes vexillifer | reverse complement strand
TGATTCACTTTGTTAAAAAGCAGAAACTAACACACCATTGTAAAGCAATTATACCCCAATAAAATTAAAAAAAAAAAAGCATCAAAAAGGTGCCTGGCACTTAATGTGATCTCCTTAAACGTTATACTAATCCAGGAAAGAAATATATATTGCAATAATCTATGTTCTTATAGTCAGTGTTTTTTTGGTAGATACATCTGCTTATTTAAGTTGCATAATGAATAGTTTCCAAGTATTCACATCAGTATTTAATTTATATCACATTTTTGAAATAAAAAAATAACATGATAATTTTTGAGCAGCTTATATGTAAAGTCACTTTCACATCTTTTTGTCCTTTGCTTTTATTGTATTTTGGTAAATGTAACTTGGAGTTAATAATCATACTATTATGTTAGTTTTAGTATAGTATAGATGTTAAATGATATTTTGTTATAAGTTACCTTTTGCTTCCAAATTTTACAAATATGTTTTGCCCAAATTTCATGCTTACCTGTATAAATGCCCAATTTGAGTCCATTTTACCATGGCTTTCCCAGCCTTGAGTTATTACTCAAAAATGATAACTCCATAAAGGAGTTTAACTTTCTAATTTTTTTGCTATACTGCAATAGCCAAAAATTCCTTTGCAATATAGCAAAAAATTATTTAGGCCTTAAAGTTGCCTGCAACCTAAACAAAAAGCAAATAATTATGAGTAACTACTAAAAAGAAAATAACACACCACTTAGATAAACAATATATTAAGGACAAAAGTATTTAAAGGATATTAGGGTACCTAGTTTAGGGCTGAATAAAATAAAAATTTGAAAAAAGTTTAGATATTAAGCAATCTATGCATTTATGTATATGGGTATATGTATAATTAGACAATAGATAAAACAAGCAAGAAAAAAAGGGAAGAGGAAGAAGTGGAAAAAAAAAGAGATGGAGTTATTATTATAGAAACTGATCAAAACCAACATCTTTATTTTTATTTCTAATTCTGCAGTTGTATGATCTTCCCATTTACTTTTTCATTTTGAGATTAATTTTCCACCTATGTAAAATAATGAGATATTTTATAAAATATCTTCAAAATCCCACTGTATTTTTAAAATTTCAACAGTATTTGAATATTTTAGAGAATTTCAAAATATTGATTTATACAGGTTCAAAATTATTAAATAGTAATTTTAAATGTTTAATGTTATTAAATATTAAAAAGCTTGAAATGACTTTTATAGTAGTCATTCAATCACATAACTGCACAACTTATTTAATAGATCATTTGTTTTTTGTATATATTACTCCCAAAGGCCAATGATGGAACAATTTAAGTAATGAATGACAATAATACTGAATTATAACTCATAGAGTGAAATAAATGTCTATGAGTTTATTCTGATTGAAATAAATAGGTGATAAAATTATTGGGCAAAAAGTTTGAGGAGGGGCTTCCCTGGTGGCGCAGTGGTTGAGAGTCCGCCTGCCGATGCAGGGGACACGG
>NW_006792334.1:0-791 GCF_000442215.2 Lipotes vexillifer | reverse complement strand
TAATGGCCTATATGGGAAAAGAATCTAAAAAAGAGTAGATATATGTATATGTATAACTGATTTACTTTGCTGTACACCTGAAACTAACACAGTATTGTAAATCAACTACACTACAATAAAAATTTTTACAAAAGGATATATAGTTGGCAGATAAGTACGTGAAAAAGTATTCAACATCACTAGCCATTAGAGAAATAAATGCAGATTAAAACCACAATGAGAACTATCACACATCAGAATGGCTTTTAAGAAAAAATGATGACAGCACCATAGCTGGTGAGGATGAGAAAGTAGATCACTCACACATTGCTCATGGGAATGTAAAATGATACAGTCACTCTAGAAATCCGTTTGGTAATTTCTTACAGAACTAAACATGTAACTACCGTATCACCCAGCAAATGCACTCAGACATTTATCCCAGAGAAACTAAAAGTTCTCTTCACACAAAAACCTGTACACAAATATTCATAACAGCTTCATTCATAATAACCAAAAACGAGACAACTCAGATGTCCTTCAGTGGTTAAATCAGCTGGTACATCCATACCAGGAAATACTAGTCAGCAACGAAAAAGAATGAACTATTGAAACACACAACTTGGATGAATCTCCAGGGAATTATGCTGAGTAGAAAAAGCCAATCCCAAAACGTCACAGACTGCATGATTCCATTTATATAACATTCTTGAAATGACAAAAACTATAGAGATGGGACTTCCCTGGTAGTGCAGTGGTTAAGAATCCTCCTGCCAATGCAGGGGACACGGGTTCGATCCCTGGTCTGGGAA
>NW_006792333.1:0-2834 GCF_000442215.2 Lipotes vexillifer | reverse complement strand
TTTTTTTTTTTTTTTTTTTTTTTGCTTGTAGGACAGGAGGTTCACCAACACACACACAATAAATTACTAAAAGAAACAGCATCAGGCAACAAGACCTGATACTCTATTCGTGGACTTAAGGCTCCCATGCCCAAATTCAAATACCTAGGAATTTAAGTAATTCATGCCTTCTTGGCAGGAGTGTATGGATGATCCTTTTCCCTTGCGATAGTAAAACCTATCCATTTTCTTACCTCACTGAGTATCAGCTTTTATACTTTTACTGATAAAGCAGACAATGATTACCCTGTATAGGAACCTTGAGCTCTTAATTAAAGGGAATACAGAGTTATATCTAAATCGTTTTCCACAATTATCTAAAACCACTCTTTTCATATCTTAATTTCAATCACAGGTCCAAAACCCTTGCATTACCTTTATTTTCAGAACTGGAGCCAGTGTTGCTATCTGGTGCAGGCAACATGTCTTCATACCCCCATGATACTATGTGTTTGCCACCAAGCAAACAGGAGGGGGATCCAGGTCCCCCTTCCAAAAGCAACAGCCTAAATAGGGGAAACAGAGAATCATAAAGACACCGAGACTATCCATTTCAGCAAGAAGATAAAAGTCTACTTAACATCTCAAAGAGCAGAAAACTAAAATAGTTCTACACAAATACTATACATCTGAAAAGACATTAACAATACGTATATTTTTAAATTAGAAAATTACGAAGCAGTGCTTATGGAAATATAATAAAATTGTAGCTGTGTGTAAAATGTATATATTTTACATGTATACATATCTGAGATAGAGATAGAGAGAAGGGGAGGGATGGAGAGAAAGGGGTATGAACTAGGAAACACATATAGCACATACAACATTAGGAGTGGTTATCTTTGAGTAGTGAGATTATGAATGACTTTCACTTTTTTCTTTATACCTTAACATCTTACTATCTTGAAACCTACAATAAGAATTCATGACAAGCTACTGCATTTTTTTTACCACAAAAATTAAAAAATGAAAAAAAACATGCTCTAGGAACACCTTCCAAGAAGAAACAAAATTCTTACTTAAGATGAAAAGAATAACATACTTATTTAAAAATGAGTCATTAATTGATAAAAAAAAAAAAAGAGTTTAGCAATTTACTTATTAAAAGAGCTTTTATGCACAAGGCTCCCTTGTGTAGAAGGAGGGTGAGGATCCAAAGTGACAACTTACCTATACAGCACATCGGCTACAGGCAGGGACCCTAGATCTGTCTGCTTCTGTAATAGATGGACTGTATGAACAAAAGTTTTCAATGACCCCCTAAAAATAAAAGGAAGGAACAGAAAATCATCACAACTGAAACGTAAAATAAGGTTGTTAATGTTGTTAATGTCAATTTTATTAACCACACGGAGAGCTTCCAAATTGAGTCTGCTTCTGCCAATCAGTAGATGTGTTGTACAAAATGTCAAAATAGACGCGATTCTTACAATGCCAGTTATGATATTCTTCTTGTATTTGCAAAGGTAAATAATGTTCCCCTAACATAAAAGTTCAAAACATAAAGCTCAAGCACAAAGAATGTGTGGCTATTATGCCTGATACTGTTTCATCATCAAGTTGATCTCTAGCTGAAGGAGATATTTCATAGGAAAAGGTTATATTTAAAAGTGTAGCAGTATTTCTAGGCTTAATTTCTTAATCTCTTTAAGTTCATCCATTTTACATAAACATCTCACACATTAAATATGACTGAAGAGGAAAACATTCAAATAATTAATACTTTGTGCTGAGAGGTGTTCCTTCTGCTTCCCCCTGCTGTGCAGTATGTGACTGTAATGCTTGCAGAGCTCACTAAGACCCAATTTCCTTTTGGTTCCCAAAGCTAGAGGCTCTGGGAAGTCTATACTTTGGTCAGCAGGATCTAAAAGAAGGTGATTTTAAGATGCACAAGACTTACCTGGCCAGATCCCAAGTATAAATCACCACAAGAATATTTCCTGAGCTAAATGATCGCCAGTATCAGATGGGCTGACTTCAGATTGCTACCTTATTCTCTTAGCCAAGTCTTTAATTGCTAGGTATCATGTGCCTAAACCCCAAAAAGAAATGGAATACCTAACACAGGTCCAAGAAGGCCTAGAGTTCTCCTCTTTTTCTTTTTTTTTTAATTTTATTTATTTTTTATTTTTGGCTGCGTTGGGTCTTTGTTGCTGCACGTGGGCTTTTCTCTGGTTGCAGCAAGCGGGGGCTGCTCTTGGTTGTGGTGTGCAGGCTTCTCATTGTGGTCAGTTCTCTCGTTGGGAGCACGGGCTCTAGGCGCACAGGCTTCAGTAGTTGTGGCACACGGGCTTAGTTGTTCCACAGCATGTGGGATCTTCCCGGACCAGAGCTCGAACCCGTGTCTCCTGCATTGGCAGGCGAATTCTTAACCACTGCGCCACCAGGGAAGCCCAAGTCCTCCTTTTAATTGCCCCTTTCACTATCTCTGGTGTTCAAAGAATCAAAACCAAAGAACCATATAAGGCAGGGAGGCAGCAGACACAGTATAAAAGCACAAGTTGGGAGTCAGGACCCACAGGCTCTGAAACCCGGCTCTGCCACTCACCAGCGGCATCGTCTCAGTCCTGTTACCAAATTCCTGTGGGTTTTTACTTCTTCATCTGTCCAATAAGGATACCTCCCTGGGGTACAACGAGGTTAAAAGAAAGGGGCAAAGGCACAATGGAACATTTAAAACATTAAACCAACTATAAGATATTATTAGCTGCCAGATTCAGATTTTAAGAGTAAAATTTAGGGACTTCCCTGGTGGTCCAGTGGGTAAGACTCCATGCTCCCAATGCAGGGGGCCC
>NW_006792332.1:0-221 GCF_000442215.2 Lipotes vexillifer | reverse complement strand
AGCACAGGGAACTATATTCAATGTCCTGGGATAAACCATAATGGGAAAGAATATAAAAAAGAATGTATATGTATGGGTAACTGAGTCACTTTGCTGTACAGCAGACATTAGCACAACATTGTAAATCAACTATACTTCAGTTAAAAAAAAAACAAAAACAGAACATTTCTTTCCATTCTTCCTTCCCTCTCTGTCCTTTTCTCAAATCTTTTTTTTTTTTT
>NW_006792331.1:0-2683 GCF_000442215.2 Lipotes vexillifer | reverse complement strand
TAAAAAAATAAAAAAAAAAAAAAAAAGAATGGTGACTGCTCCTTAGATCCAAATAATTGCTGCCACATTAGAATATGGCTCAGAGCTCCCAGAACTTCCAATACGTTTAGACAAAGCCAGAAATCCTAATTTTGGGGAACTCCTGGATTTTAAGACTACACTCCAAAAGAGCAAACATCAAAAAGCCCAACCAAAAATAAACAGAGAAACATTAGTCTGCAGGCCAACACAAACAGTAGAGGTCAGCTGAATCCAGTCAGCTTGTGACTTTTGCTTTCTGCTGTGTATTTTGTATCAACCTCCCTCCTTCCTCAGTTTTACATTCTACTCTTGTTTTTCTTCTTTCACTTCTACTTAATTTATCATTTTTGCCTCTACTTTATGTATCCTTATATATCACTTTAAATTCTACCTGGGACAGAGCCAAGTATAAATAAACTGACTACAGGACATCTCCCCTTAGACAGCACATAGGCATCTCAAATGCCTTAGTCACACCACATTGAATTGAACATTTTCACTCCCTTACCCCCTCATTCCTCCTCTGGAGGATCCAGACGGCCCCTCCTTTGTTTACTGTCTCAATCAGCAGCGACACCCCCATTCACCTGATAGCATGAGCCAGAAACCTGAGTGTCATGCTGTTTCTGGTCCCTCCTCCTCTCATTCATTCATTGTTAGGCTTTACCTCCTGAGTCCCCCATCCCCTCCTCTCCAACCCTAGCATGGAGATTCAGGCCATTGCCATTTCTGGCCTGAATTACTGTAAGAGACCAGACTCACCTCCTGCACCCACTTTGTCTTTCTTCAAACTCAGCCTCCACCAGCTGCTGGGAGGCACACCTGACCGTCTCCCTACCTTAACCTCACGGAGGGTCCCCACAATTTCCAGGTTAAGCCTAAGCTCTGTGAGGTGTTCCTACCCATCTCACCTGCCCATCTGCCCCACACATAACACGCTGCTCCTGGGATGCTCAGTTAGCATTAGTCCTCCAAGGAAGCCTCCCTGACACCCCTCAGCTCCCTTGAATGTTCAAGCCCTCCTAGTGTTCCCGTATCACCCCATGCTTTCCCCTGTCCCTGCACAGGAACTGGATTAAAGGAAAATAATAGTAACTAATATTAGTCAGCACATACTCTGGCCAAGTACCATTCTAGACAGTTTAAATGTATTCATTCATTTCATCCTCAGAAATCATATGAAGAATCACTAGCCCTGTCTTACAGCTCATTAAGGTGAAGCACTGAGAAATCAGTAATTTTCCCAAAGTCACTGTTGGTGAAGTGAGGATCTGAACCCAGTTCATCTGGCTCCAGAGTACTTGCTCTTCACCACTAGGGGGCACTGGTGGGGGGGGTTATCTCAAGCAGTTTCGTGGGAGACTCAGAGCCTTGCATTCTGTTTACTCAGAGATTTATGGACTCTAAGTCATAAATTACAGCTCTGCCTGCTTTCTCTCCTGATAACAAACAACATACCTGCCACACCCTGAATCTGGACTCCACAGCCACAAAGACTTCCTGAGACCTGGGTGATTCCCAAGTCAGGGCTCCAGAATTAGCACTCTGGAGGAAGCTTGTCATCTCTACCCCCTGAAATCAAGATAAGAGCATTCTCCTTACCTCATCTCCCCAGAAGGCAGCTTTAAGGTTAAAAAAAAAAAGAAAGAAAGAAAGAAAGAAAGAAAAAAGTGGAAGATTCTGGTTTCTAACTCTAAAGGTTGAAGTTCAAGGAAGGAGAGCTCTGGGCCATAAGGCAGGGGTTGGGTAGGACAAAATAAGGTCAGAGGGTGGTTACCATAGGGCTTCCTGTGTAAAAGGTGTCCTGGTTACCTTGGCCACAAGGACAAAGAAAGAGAGAGAGAGAGAAACACGAGGGAGGGGCTGATAGTGGCTCAGAGCCCTGGGCTTCTGATGGGCCCCTTGCCCTGCATAGTTAGTTTCCTTCTGGCTCCTGTGACCATCCTGGCCTCCTGCTTCACTCCCACCTCACCTCGAGACACTCAGGTGTCATATTCCTGTCCAAGCTGAAAGATCCAGAAGAACCTTCATGGTGTGGCTTGGCCTCCCTAGATCTGCTCAGGAGATTTTACTTAATTTTGCTCATGCCTTCCCAGATGCCAGTTGAATACCACTCCCCAAAACACGCAGAAGCCATTCACGCTTCTCCTCAGACCAGCCAGTGCGGGGCATCCTGGGCCATCAGCCCTGGGCCTAAGATCGCTCTTGGCCTAGAGAATCACCACTTGAAAGAAAAGAGAGGGGCAGACACAGGTCGGAAAGGGTCCAACACACACAAGAGTATCTTGAAAGAAAAAACTCCAGGATAGGCTCTGGAGACTGAAACATCTCTCTTTCTAAAATAACTATTCCAGCCCACCTGAAAAAAGAAAATTAAAAGCTCCAAACTGTAGATTTAAAGAATGATGGACATTCTGGGGAGGCCAGAATGAATGTGTGGGAGCAGAAGGCACATGTGAAACGTCCACACTGTCAGTTAATGATGGGTCCTGTCAGAGTGGAATGCCCAGGCACAGCCAGCCAGATGTGGACAGTGGCCTGGGGCCTGCTCTTCCCTGTCCTTAGGAGCACATTAAGATCCCTACATAGGGGCTTCCCCGGCAGCACAGTGGTTGAGAGTCCGCCTGCCGATGCAGGGGACACGGGTTCGTGCCCCGGTCCG
>NW_006792329.1:0-280 GCF_000442215.2 Lipotes vexillifer | reverse complement strand
AAAATCATCTCTAACTGCCAGGGAAGTATGCTGAGCATACATTACTGGGTTCTAAGACTGGCTGGCTCTATCATTATTATGACAATAGAGGATTTAAGTAGAGAAATACAGGAACATACCCGCTTAAATTTCCCAGAGACTTTGTTCTGAAGCCTGCTACAGTTGGTACTGATTTGATAGGAAATGCTTTTAATTACTTTTCCACTTTGAAGAACTGGATGGGATCCTGCCAGTGTGATGACACATATTCTACGAGGAGCAAAAATTGATCCTGTATTAT
>NW_006792328.1:0-2144 GCF_000442215.2 Lipotes vexillifer | reverse complement strand
GCTCCGGACGTGCAGGCTCAGCGGCCATGGCTCACGGGCCCAGCCGCTCCGCGGCATGTAGGACATGTTGACAAAGGGCGAGGCCATGCTAGCTCTACAGATGAGATTTCCCAAGAAGGAAAGTTGAACAATGTAAAGCAAATTTGAAAACATTTTGAAGGAAGTCTTCCTAAAATATATCTCACCTTTCCCTGCCTTAGCCAACAGAGCATACTGATGAGACCCTTTCTCTTGCATGGGGATCAATCTTAGAGCCCTCAGTTATTACCCTACAGCACTGTGATTGCTGGTGCCTTTGATATGAAAAGTACTTCTGGAGTCAGGGGCCGAGAAGCAAGCAAAATCTCCTAACTCCACGCAAGGTGTGGTGGGAGTGACAAGCCCTACGTGCTTCAGCACAAGATGGAAATAAACTTCAGCTCTGGCTCGGTGTCAGCAACCCCACACAACCCAGAGAGGGACAGTCTGTGATGCTGGCATCTTCTCTAGTCATTTTGGTTGTTATATTTTCAGCTTAGTAAATGCAATTCTTCTATTTGGTTCTTTTGCAGATCTGCCATGTCACTGTTTATAATGTCTAGTTTGGGGCCAGTCTTTTCAAGTTTGCTTTTACCTCTTTGAACATAGCAGGCATAGTTATTTTACGGTCCTGTTTAATTAATGCCAGGATCCAGGCTCCCTGTTGGTTTGTATCTCTTGTCTATTTTTTCTACCGGTTTTCACTCATGGTGTCTTGTCTCCTGTGCACTTGGTTATCTTTGCGTGAAGGACACAGGGTCAGAAGAAATTATTTGTAGAATGATGAATGATAGTCTCCATCTTAAGAGGATTTTAAATTTCTTTGGCAGGTGCCTGGGGGCTCTAGAATCTGAGATAAACTTGATCTATGTTTGGGACTTGAGATTCCTGAGTTCCTCAAACCTCTTGAAGCAGGTGGTGGTCCTTACGAGAGCTACTGGTCCACCCTTAGCTGGAGGACGTAGCCTTGTGGGATTTGTAAATTTTTCTACTTTTTTTCTGTACTTTCCAAAATTCTACATACTAATTATAGACATTGTTTTAAATTAGAACAAATAATCATGCAAACAAAAATAATGAGAGAGGCCATTCAGTCTCGGAGTTTCTACATGGGAAAGTGCCCGATTCTAGAGGAGATCCCAGTTATCTGAGTGTCAGTAGATGGACATGGTGGATTAGCACTGGCCTAAAGAAGGCAAAGATGCTAAATGAATTCCATACCTACTTAATTCCAGAATAGAAACCACAGAGGTCACAGCCCCCTGCTCCCACTTGGTGACCTCAAGGCTTCCACCAAATTACTTGTGTACATGGCATAAGTCTCCTCCCACTTCCTCTCCACAAAGTCGCACAAGTAGCAGACATCACTGCTCAATCACAACACTTGATTTTGATCTTCCACGTGTTAGCAAAAACTTTAAATAGACTGATAATATGCAATACTTTGAATGGACTAGATTTTACTTGATTGGTCTCCTAATGCTGGATATTTAGGCTGTTTACATTTCCCCCCTATTACAAAATACTTACAATGAACATCTTTGTGTATAGCTCTTTGACAGCATTTTGAATGATTTCTTTGACGGTAGATTCCTAACAGTGGATCAAAAGATATGAACATTTGTCAGGTTTTTGATATATATTGCCAAATTACTTTCTAGAAAGTGTATTCCAATTAATACACCCACCAGGAGCATAGAGAGCCTGCTATATTCCTTGCCACCACCAGATATATAATTAAAGTAATTTGGGGGCTAATTTGGTAAAGGAAAAATTATAGCCTTTTGTTACTTAATTTGCATTTTGCACTATCTCTTTAATGCAATTCTCCTTTTGGTGAAATTACTTTTTATGCATGTAGCACCTCTTTGACAGACACAACTTTTAAAATGGGAGCAATTACTCCAGTGTCTAAGATCTCTCATTTTAGCATTTATTGGAAAAATATGTACACTGCATACTGTGCTATGTCAATACACCTACTGAGTCCTTCACAGCATCTTTCTTGGGTACCAGCTGCGTTCTCTCTATGAGCAAGGGGTGAAATCCCAAAGCAAGAGAGTGCACTTGAAACCAGGAGGATGATATAATAAGTGGAAAAAGGCAGAATCAGAACAGTATAATAT
>NW_006792327.1:0-1227 GCF_000442215.2 Lipotes vexillifer | reverse complement strand
CTGGAGAAACGTATGGTATTTCCTGAAACATCGAAAAAACAAGGTACATAGGCTCGGGCACAAGGCTTAGGGAAACAGAAATCAAAAAGACAGTGCCACCCCAAAGTTTAGGGCTGCCCTCTTTACAGGAATCTCGTCCACGGTACAAGTTAAATACCCCCGAAAGGAAAAAATGGATCGCCAAGTTGCGGCACTTACTTGCCATGGAATACCTGTCATCAATGAAATCAATGTCATCAAGCCCATAGCATCTTAGTGAGTGGATTTAGGTACGATGATTCGAAGTGAAATAGGTCACACGGATAAAGAAACATCATACGATATCACTAATCCACGGATTGTAAACTTTTCTAACATGGAATGAATTACAAAACAGAAGAGATTCTCTCATTTAGAAAACAAACTTATGCTTGCGTAAGGGGATAGCTGAGTGGGGGTGCTGCATAAAACCAGAGATTGAAATCAGCACAGATACCATTCCAGAAGCCAAATACGTAACAGACAAGATCTACTCCTTGCTCCACGAAATGGACTCAACACCCCATATTCAACGCATAGGAATAGACCTGACTGGTAGGAATCTTACAACCTATGTATTTATATGTCTCCATAAGAGAATCAAGCCTGTGTAGAGCGACATAAGCGCAGCAGTGAAAATCAGCCAAATCCCATTATAAAAATAAATTTCAAAACCAAAACACAATGACAGTGAAATAGAGAGACATTCTTACTTAATTCATTCAGGGCTCGGGATGAAACCTGGACTTACCACATGTACACCCACAGTTGTGTGAGACATAAAGATGGACACTAGGGGCTGATAGGATTGGAGAGGTTTCGTAAGCAAAGGCAAACCCTTTGAAGTCATACTGCATGGTATCCATTCCATGGGGCCCAACTCCCCAGGTTTAATGGATTCTTCCTTCCGCTAAAACATTCATGGGAAACCCAGAGTATGGTCCACCGTGTGATCGGGCATCGTTCCTAAAATGCATCTCAGTTTACGTGCCCTGGAACACGTGTTGGCCGTTCAAGACGCTTTCCTGACATTCCTCTCACTTGCAGTGTCAGTGCCTTTAACGTCCTGTTTGGCACACTTTGCGATTTCTTTGTAAAATGGACAGGAATGGGGAGAACCAACAAGAGACTAGCTGTAGGTGTTTAGACGCGCACATTGAACTCTAACTTCCCACCAGCAAGAAGAATGAACCAAAGCCTCAGCATGCC
>NW_006792326.1:0-268 GCF_000442215.2 Lipotes vexillifer | reverse complement strand
CTTTTATTTCTTTTTCTTCTCTGATTGCTGTGGCTAGGACTTCCAAAACTATGTTGAACAATATTGGTGAAAGTGGACATCCTTGTCTTGTTCCTGATTTTAGAGGAAATGCTTTCAGTGTTTCACCATTGAGAATGATGTTTGCTGTGGGGTTGTCATATATGGCCTTTACTATGTTGAGGTAGGTTCCCTCTGTGCTCATTTACTGGAGAGTTTTTATCATAAATTGGTGTTGAATTTTGTCAAAAGCTGTTTCTGCATCTATTGA
>NW_006792325.1:0-237 GCF_000442215.2 Lipotes vexillifer | reverse complement strand
TGTCCAGCCTTATGTCTCACACAACTGTGGGTGTACATGTGGTAAATCCAGGTTTCATCCCGATCCCTGAAGGAATTAAGTAAGAATGTCTCTCTATTTCACTGGCATTGTGTTTTGGTTTTTAAATTTATTTTTACAATGGGATTTGGTGATTTTCACTGCTGCGCCTATGTTGCTCTACACAGGCTTGATTCTCTTATTGAGACATATAAATACATAGGTTGTAAGATTCCTACC
>NW_006792324.1:0-1321 GCF_000442215.2 Lipotes vexillifer | reverse complement strand
TGTCCCCTGCACTGGCAGGCGGATTCTTAACCACTGCGCCACCAGGGAAGTCCCCATTAGTCTCATTTTAAAGGTGACCAAACAGAGGCACACACAGTTAACAGACAATAGCGGCAGAACCAGGAGTGTCTCCCTCAAAAGCCAAGTGTTCCCATTTATTCCGGGCTGCCTCTGAAGAGGCAGCTGGGGTGCACCGTATGTCTCGGTTATGTCCTTTGGCAAAAACCTATGTTGAAGAGAGCAAGCTGGTTGCAGAGGGCTCATACATTTTTAAAACACTGGTTGGGGAGACCCTGCCAGGGCTCCCTACAGATATAGGACAAGGGAGAAGGAGAACTCCAGTCCACATGGTGTCACAGCAGTGCTCATCTCTGCATAGGATGGCATGAATGGGCCCCTGACATCCTCAGAACATGACTCTTGCTCATATAGGAGCTTCTCTAGAGGTACAAAGGATTGGACACCCACTGGGAATCTCCCATATCTCTCCTAAGGACCTGGGACTTCGACATGGGCACCAGAGTGGCCATGGCAGTGAGAGGCTGTAGAAGTCTTCCTGCTCTCGGTTCATGACTCTCTGAAGGAAATCTTAAAATTATCACCCCCCCCCCCAAATGTAGTCATCTGGGCCAGGGGCCTCCACTGTTCAACAACTTACGTATTTAGCTGTTTCTATTCCAGGCTCTGGAGAGGAATCCCCAGGAAACTTGGGCTCATCATTAACTTCTCCATGCCTTCTAGAAATACCATTTCTAATATACTGCCCTGCAACAGGAACTAATTCAAGAGAGAATTCTGGAAGGATCTGTCAGTGTTTTTGAGAATCACTGGGAACCAACATGGGCAACCTAGCTACTCAGCCCAGGAGATTGTCTAGAAAATGAAGAAGAAATGTGAGGAGAAAAGGATGGGAAAAGGGAGAGAAAAGAGAGAGGAGAGAAAGGTATATAATGAGAAAATGTATTTATTTATGATATGGAAATTATTTTTCATTTCTGAATTAGTGGAATCCTTTACTGACTGCATTAGATGTGCCAAGTCTTGTGTTAAGGGCTAAAACCAGGAGAGGAGTGGAGTGTGTTATGGGAGGTGCTATCTTCTTTTTCTTGTGCAAACCTTGTTCCAAATTTACATTTTAATTTTTTTAAAAAGGGACATTTCTTTATTTACTTATTGGCTGCATGGGGTCTTTGTTGCTGTGTGCGGGCTGTCTCTAGTTGCAGTGAGCGGGGGCTACTCTTCGTTGTGGTGTGCGGGCTTCTCGTTGCGGTGGCTTCTCTTGTTGTGGAGCACGGGCTCTAGGCACGCGGGCTTCAGTAGT
>NW_006792323.1:2444448-2458421 GCF_000442215.2 Lipotes vexillifer | reverse complement strand
TAGGGCTTTCCCCTTCTGTTTGCATTGCGTCCTGTGGATGCTTGGCGAATGGTGAGGTGATCCTCATAGCCATGACACTCAACTTAGCTTGAGCCCCCAGGGTCCCACTCAGCATGGCTTTCGGGGTGTACCACGGTTGTTCCAAAGGCAGAGGCTTCCCCTGTCTTAGAGATTTTTCTCATGGCACAACGACCAGCGCTGGGCCAGCACCGTTGGTTTGCACCTCCATGGATTCTCCCCTGACACATTCCCCCTTTCCCCTCCCACAGGCCGACTCTCAAGTCCATCCCGAAGGAGGAGGCTTGTTCTGAGTCTCAGTCAGAAGGACACCCTGCAAGCACTCTTTCAACAGAACCCCTACCCTGGGATAACGACCAGAGAATGGCTGGCACGAGAACTGGACATTCCAGAAAGCAGAATTCAGGTACAGCCGAGTCTCTCGATCCATTTTCCATCTCGGGGTCCATGTCCAGGTTCACGTCGCCCAACTCCAGTTGGAGTCCTTGCTCTAGGGCTTTCCTTGTCGGGGTGCTCCAGACAGCAGGGAATCGAATCTCGGCAACAAGGTGGCTCCCTTTGGTAAACGTGGCCAGACTGAGCTGTGTGGCGAGAGGTCCATTCAAATGTGTGGTCAAGAATAAAGGGCGAGGGGCCAAGGAAGCAGGAAGGCCTGGTGGTGTCAAGGAGGTGTTACCTTGATGGCTGGCCTCCGAGGAACTAGCTGTGCGGAAGACTTCCCTCCCTGGGCAGGTTGCAGAGGAGTCACCAAAGTTAGGAACACCGTGCCTGCGACCTTACACAGCATCGCCAAAGACTGATTGACTTTCCCTACGAACACTTTTTCTCAGGGTGTCCAATTTTCCACACACCACCATCAGAAGTGTCTAAAAACATGCACACACACACGCACACAAGCACAGGTCCACACTGCAGTTCGGGCAAGGGGAATGAGGTAGCATGCACAATGCTTCACTGTTGAAGACAAGGACACATATTCTGAAGATGGGGAGCGGGTACATAAGAGCCTCCTGACCTCAAAGTGATGGAGGCTTGTAGTCCCTGAGAAGTAACTGTCAATGAGTAGTTCCCAGGCAGCATGAGAAGAGTGGTTTTCATGGGGGAACTTGCTAATGGATACGATTGCATGTTATGAGACAGTACTGCCTGTGGGGACATAAGAGAGGCAGGGAAACATGAATCGGGCATGGACCATGCCAAAGGGGAGGCAAAGAGACCAAATGAGGGAAAGGAGATTGAGCCTGAGAGCCTGGGACACAGACAGAGAGAGGGGAAGGCAGGCAGGCAGGCAGGCAGGTGGGCAGCCGTGCGGGTGGCCACAGAGACAGACGTCAACAGGTAGATGCGGAGAATCGTAGGCAGAGACCCAAAGACCCACAGAGAAAACAGTAATTTTGATGAGAACGGCTGGGCCGGGGGAGAGAGACAGAGAGAGTTAGCTATCCATCCCATTGTGACTGTGGGAGAGCAAGCACTGTGTCCTCCTGTGTCACAATTCATTACTCTGGACACCAGGAAGGTGACTCGAAGAGGAAGGATTATTTTCACGGACACAGATTGTGTATTCTGGAATCTGGTGCACTTCTGCAGAGGTGAAAGCTTTAGTCTACATTCTACATGCTAGTGAGACTTCAGTCCCTTTGAATCGTAAATATTTCCACTTTGTACAAATGGACCATACTGTGTCTCCATCAGTCAGCTTTTTGCTGGCCAGTAGGCGGGCCGGCCGTCTGGATGGTGCGTTTGTGCATTTGTTCTATGTTGCATCCCTGCAATAAATCTTAGAAGTACGTTGCTAAGCTTTGAAAGACAAGGCTTTCTTTCTTTCTACCCAGGTTTGGTTTCAAAACCAATGAAGAAGACGCCTAAAGCAGAGCCGATTGCTGTCAGAAAATTCCTTCAAAGGAGGGCAGTCACAGACGCTGTGGCCCCCACCACCTGAGGCTTTGACTCGAGGTAAGTACCCAGCATTCCATAGGCATTTCCCCAGAACATCTCCTTGAGACACAATCATCTCTGAACGTGGATGACCGTGGGAGACCAAGAACGCTTCAGAGAGGAAACCATGATATCTTGGGTCCTTGCCCCATTCCTGTTCCACGCAGGAGCATCATGCTCCTGTTGGAAGGTGGGGAGATGCATGACCAGGAAGACTTGATATCTTTGGGTCTGGAACCTCCCCAGATGTGCAGAAATGCCTTCTTCCATCACATGGGGCATTTTCACATAGCACTGAATAAGGTGTATCGATGTATTTATCTTGATCTATGACATACCCCTTCCTACTTACCACACACTCGATCTGCTGTGAATGTGCTGAAATTGACCTGAATGTCCTCTCTTCTCTGTGTGTTCTTCTTTACGAAGCATGGGAATGGAGGCCAGGCGAAAGAGGACTTTCATTTCTCCTTCTCAAACAAGGGTCCTTGTTTAAGCCTTTGAGAGGAATCGATTTCCATCTATTGCTGCCAGGGAAGAATGGCTCACCAGACAGGATTTCCTGAACCTCGAATCCAGGTAAGTTCTCCACCAGTGTGTGGAACGTGGCTTCTCCCACGAGAAAGGAGTTTTAACCCTTGCGACGCGTTCTTGCTGGATATATGTAGGCTTGGAGAGGGGGGATTGGGTGTACGTTCCCTTCGTCCTATGAGTACGCTATGGGGTCTGATCTGAAGACATCCATTTCCAGAAGATCAGACAGCAATGGAGGTCCTGGGCACCCAGTTAGGGCCCTGATGTTGTATCTAGTCAATGCCGGCTCTCCTCAAAGCCAGGGATGGTGAGTGATGGTGAGTGTAGAGTGGGTCCTGTTTTGCCCTGATGTCCTCCCTCATTTTCAAGAGCCAATGTGAAAACTCTATGTAAAATGGCCCTTAGTTTAATCCCATGAGTACTTGCCATTGGTCTGACAGATTGGAAGGCAGAGCAGTGCAGGGCAAGGGAGGGTGGGGCGGGTCAGTGATGATTCAGAGGCAAGTCAATCTGGATTGTCACACTGCTAATATTCCTGTCGCCCCATATCGTTCTCTAGATATAGTTCCAGAACCAAAGAGCTCGGCACCCAAAGCTGAGCGCTAGTGGACCTTTGAATGCCTTGGCCGAAGGCCCTGATGCCACATCAGCTGTGACTGCCCTGTTGGACCAAAGCCACCTTCCCACTGTCCATAGCAGCTCTCATCATTATCCTCCCTCTCATGCACCTGATAGCATGCAATCCTTTGCTGCGGCCACTCCTGTTTTCTCCCCCTCCTTTCTTGTGCCAGAGGCTGCCTATGGGTGCTGTGTGAGCCAGCCATTGATGTTGATCCTGCTCTAGCCCAGCCTGGCAGCACTTCATGGATGCCAGAACCCGCCGCCTCTTCCGGCCACAGTTCCCTGGGGCGAAGGGACACATGCTCTCATCGCCAGTGGGCAGCACGCCCAGGCAGCCATCCTGCTGCCTGCACCGCCAGACACATTTCTGGCAGCAGCTGGCAAACTCAGGTGAAGAGACATCTCCCAAGCTGGAGCAACGCCCCAGCACTCAGCCCTTCCAGGCTCCTCACACCTACTTGATGAACTCTTGTCAGACGTGGACATTCTGGACAAGACAGGCCCTTTTCTGAATGTGGATGCAGAGGAAGAGGATCTTGCGGCAACCCTAGAAGCCCCCCTCAGCGAGCAAGAATTCAAGTCCCTGCTCGACATGCTGCCAGGCTCCTCAGTGCCACACGTTTAGGGGTAGGAAGGAAGGCCTTCCCCTGAACCACTTTCAAGCTTCCATTCCTGTGAAGCAGAGCCATGGGGGAGAGAAAGAAGGAACCAGCCACGCTCATGATAGTGTCTGGCAGGGAGAACAAGGCAAGTTGACTATCGACAGCAACTGTGTTGTGCCCAGGAACAATGCCATGCTCCACACGGACTGTCACGAAGCATGCACACCAAGAGGGACACCATCTCTGAAGCCTCAAGGCATTCCAACCTTCCAATGACAAGGAGGAGGACCCAACGCTGAACTGGATTTCCCCATTGTATGTGACATTCCATTGATGCAATCAATAAATCTTGGCACTCAGTTCAAGTTCTTGGTTGTGGTTTTGTCACTTTGCTTTCTCCCACATTTCCTTGGAGAGGTGAAATCCCTCCCTTGGCCTGGGACAGCATGGAAGGTGGTCCAGATGCCCCTGTCTAGTCCCGTAGCTTGTATCCACAACACACCCTAGTGGAATTACGAAAACCGTCTCTCAGTGACAACCTTCACTTGCTTTCTTGATGCATGGTGTGGAAGGATTTTGAATTTCATTCAGTCCCATGTGTTTATTTTTGTCTTTATTTCCATTACTCTAGGAGCTCTCTCAAAAAAGATATTGTTGTTAGTGATGTGATGTGATATCTCATGCTTTCACTGAGCCAGCATCTGTCCTCAGGTTCAAGTGCAGCACCTCCACTTTCCTTTGGGAACTACCTCTCACCGGCTTCCTGTTGAAAAAGTTTCGGGGGTCTGATCCCATGCTCCACCCACATGGAATATGGGTGTATAATCCATCTATAGCCAATCCCATTTTCCAGCCTGTGCTTGCTGTGATCAGTTCAAGGATGAGAACGTGACCCAAACCAGGCCAAAGACATTGAAAGTCATGAGTTTTCAAGGAGCCTTAGGGAAGGTGAAACCCTTCCTGGAAGAATGGAGATTGAGTGAGTTTCATCCTGGAGTCTCTGGAGGACCTGGATGCAGTGAGAAAGACTGTGCCTATGATTGGGACCACCCAAGGCACCAGCAGTACTGATGGTTGGAGAGGGACCAGGTCACACTATGAGAATGTGATCCCTTGGGCCTGATACCTCCAACCCCACTCTTCAACTTGTCTCTTGTAAGTATTAATTTATTTCTTTAATTTATAATAATATTATTTATTTTACTTGAGTAAGCATGTCTAGTCCCTTGTAATCAAAAAAGTCCTTACACATCAGGACAAATGATTCCTGAGATTCCCTCTGGCTTGCTGTCCTCATTGGGCGGGCTTGGGGAGATGAATACACTGGGTTGGGTCGGATCTAAGTGGAGCATCCAACGACTCTGTGCCTGTTTCTTCTATGTCCTGGGGGAGGGAAACCTCAGAACAACAAGAGGAGAACCAGCCTGGAGAAAGGGTCATACGATGGATAATTTTTCTGCTTCTATTTTCTGTATTGTAGGGTTCATTTTGTTTGTGTGTTATTAAGAAATCACCTTTTTATTCTAGATTTACAGGGTGGTGCAATCATTTGTTCTCATTTGACATTTAATTTCACCTCTCATTCTAGTTTTCTACAGAATTGTCACAGTTAATGAACAAATATGGATACTTTTTCATGAACTATAATCCATATTTTATTCAGGTTCCCATCGTTCTCCCTTTTTCTGTCCTAGGATCCCATCCAGTGTATCACATGGCATTGAGTCATCATGTCACTTTAGGAGCTCTTTGGCTTTGGCATTTTCTCACACTGTCCTTCTCTCAGTGACCTAGACAGTGTTGAGGAGGACTAGTCTGGTATTTTGAAGACTGTCCCACATTGGGATTTACTTGGTGTTTTTCTTGTGATTAGAATGGGGTCATGGGTTTTGAGGAAGCAGATCCCAGAAGTAAAGTGCTTTCTCATGACTTTATATCATGGGAACATACATAAAGGCAACTTATCACTGTTCATGTTAACTTTGTCTTCCTGGCTTAGGTAGTGTTTTTCCCCCACTGTAATGTCACTTTTTCCTTAAGTCTGCACCGTGTGTCTTCTTTAGGATGAAGTCACTATGAGGCCCTTACACTTCAGGCCAGGAGAGTTTAGCCCCACTTCCTTAATGAATGACTGAGTATCTACATCAATTATTTGGAGTTGTTCCACACAGTTGGATTTCAACAGCACTCATAAAACACACACACACAGACACACACACTGTATATAATCATTTACTTTTACCAGTGTGGACACTCCACCCAGATCATTATTTTAAGCTTTTGGTCATAATTCAGCAGAACGGTATTTGGTTGTTCCATTCACTCTTGTCTTGGCTCTTGAGAGCTCCTTCCACGGGCTCCTGCTTTCCTCTGACATAGTTCTGTCTTGTGGGTTTCCTTTCTTCTTGGGACACCTTTTTTTATGTGCTTGTTGGTCATTTGCATTTCTCATCTGGAGAAGCGTCTGTTCAAGTCCTTTCGGTTATCTTTTTGTTGTTGATGATTTTGTAAAAGTTGTTGATGTATTCTGAAGAGCACGCTCTTGTCAGATATATCACCTGCACATATTTTCTTCCCTTCTTTGGGCTGTATTTTCACTTTCTGGATAGCACTTTTTGATGCACTAAAGTTTTTAAAATTAAGGAAATATAATCTATCCATTATCACATGGTTATTGTAACCTTCTTCCTTTGCTTGTCTGTAACCTCTCACTCTAAAGGTAAGAAACCTGGCTTCCACCATCTGTCCTTCATTGTGTTCACTGCTTGCTCCATTCCAGATTACAGATATACTAGTTTCAGTATTGTTAGCTTCTACCACCATGGGAAAGAGCTATACAGCCCACTGTTTATGGATGGCACAACTTGCCTTTGTTCTACAGATTCTGGTCCTTGTTGTTTATTTTATATCTAGTACTGTGTATATGTTACTCCCAAATTCGTAATTTATCCCTACCCCACCTTTACCTTTTGGGAACCATAAGTTTGTTTTCTTTATCTGTGAGCTGGGTTCTGTTTTGTAAAAAAGTCCATTTGTATCATTTTGGGGGGGGGTTTCACATACGAGTGATATCATATATTTGTCTTTCTCTGTCTGATTTACTTCACTTAGTATGATCATCTCTAGGTCCATCCATGCTGTTGCAAATGGCATTATTTCATCTTTTTCTATGTCTGAGCAGTGTTCCATTGTACATATGTACCACATCTTATTTGTTCATTCATCTGTCGAAGGACATTTAGGTTGCTTCCATGTCCTTCCACTGTAAATAGTGCTGCAATGAATGTTGGGGTGCATGTATCTTTTCTAATTATGGTTTTCTCTAGATATATGCCCAGGATTGGGATTGCTGGATCATATGACATAGCTCTATTTTTAGTTTTTTTGGGAACCTCTGTACTGTTCTCCATAGTGGTTGTACCAATTAACATTCCCACCAACAGTGTAGGAGGTTTTCCTTTTCTCCACACCCTCTCCACAATTTATTATTTGTAGACTTTTTTGATGATGGCCATGCTGACTAGTGTGTGGTGATACCTCATTGTAGTTTTGATTTGCATTTCTTTAATAATTAGTGATGTTGAGCATCTTTTCATGTGTCTTTTGGCCATCCGTATGTCTTGTTTGGAGAAATGTCTATTTAAATCTTCTACCAATTTTTGATTGGGTTGTTTGTTTTTGTTTTTTTGATATTGAACTACATGAGCTGTTTGTGTATTTTAGAGTTTAATCCCTTGTAGGTTGCATTGTTTGCAAATATTTTCTCCCATTCCACAGGTTGTCTTTTCATTTTGTTAAGGTAACCTTTGCTGTGCAAAAGATTTTCGGTTTAACTAGGTCCCATTTGTTTATTTTTGTTTTTATTTTCATTACTCTAGGAGGCGGATCCAAAAAGATATTGCTGCGATTTATGTCAAAGTGTGTTCTGCCTATGTTTTCCTCTAGGAGTTTTATGGTATCCATTCTTACATTTAGGTCTTTAATTGATTTTAAGATTATTTTTGTGAATGATGTTAAAGAATGTTCTAATTTCATTCTTTTATATGTAGATGTCCAGTTTCTCAGCACCACTTATTGAAGAGACTCTTTTTCCCCATTGTATATTCTTGCCTCCCTTGTTATAGATTAACTGACATAGAGTTTATTTCTGGGCTTTCTATCCTGTTCCATTGATCTGTTTTTCTGTTTCTGTGAAGTATCATATTGTGTGTGTGTGGTTTTTTGTTTGTTTGTTTGTTTTTGGCTGCATTGGGTCTTTGTTGCTGCGTGCCGGCTTTCTCTAGGTGTGGCGAGTGGGAGCTACTCTTCATTGCGGTGTGCGGGCTTCATATTACAGTGGCTTTGCTTGTTGCGAAGCATGGGCTCTAGGCACATGAGCTTCAGTAGTTGTGGCACGTAGGATCAGCAGTTGTGGCTCACAGGCTCTAGAGCACAGGCTCAGTAGTTGTGGTGCATGGGCTTAGTTGGTCTGTGGCATGTGGGATCTTCCTGGACCAGGGCTCAAACCTGTGTCCCCTGCATTGGCAGGTAGATTCTTAACCACTGTGCCACCAGATAAGTCCCATATTGTCTTGATGACTGAAACTTTGTAGTATAGTCTGAAGTCAGGGAGCCTGATTCCTCCAGCTCCGTTTTTCTTGTTGGTGTGGCTACTAGGGGTCTTTTGTGTTTTCATACAAATTAAAATTTTTTTCTTCTAGTTCTGTGAAAAATGTCAGTGGTCATTTGATAGGGATTACATTAAATCTGCTGACTGCCATGGGTAATATAGTCAGTTTAAAAATATTGATTCTTCCAATCCAAGAACACAGTATAGCTCTCCATCTGTTTGTGTCATCTTTAATTTCTTTAATCAGCATCTTATAGTTTTCAGAGTACAATTATTTTTTCTCGTCAGGTAGGTTTCTTCCTAGGTATTTTATTTCTTTTGACATGATGGTAAATGGGAGTGTCTCCTTAATTTCTCTTTCTGATCATTCATTGGACATAAGTGGGCTTTAAGGATCCAGTCCTCCAGCCCTCCAGGTCTGACCATGCCCCCCTGGCGGTCTTTTAACCTGGCTTCCAGTTGAGAATTTGCCAGATTCCATGAAATATTTGGACTGCAGAAGTCTTCCCTGGGGGCTCCACCTTAAAAAGTGCTGCCCCTGGGGTTCCTGAAATTGAGGTCGGAATAGTGAATGGAGTAGTGGGGTGACATAGAGAGGGGTGAGTGCCCTGGGAGATTTTGATGGAGAAATACCTTCTGCAACCCCTGCCCCTGCATGTGATCCAATGATGCCATTGGATTTCAGTGCCTTTTGTGAGGACATGGCTTTGCTTCTTTACTCCTATGTTTAAAACTATGCAAAACCAAATCCTCACCTCTTGCTAATTTCCAAGGAGTTTTAATGCACTATTCTTTTCTGAATTGGCTTTTAATTCCCTCAACAGCAGTTTTGAGCTGTTGAAGCTATTTAAAAGTATGCTACTTAAATAAGACTAAAATATTCTTTTGAAAAACTAACTTAACTTCAGAGAAAATACGATTTTTGTCCAATTCCTTCAATCTAGAGGGCACTTGCAGATACATGATTAGATACAGCAGACACTCTGGTTCAACTTGGGTCCCTTCACAAAGGGAATGTAGGTCTGCTATTACTCTCCGATTGGGAACTTGGCAGCCTGATTGGGTCTCACAGTGACCAGATGCTGGGGCATGCTCTCTGCCCCCTGGCTGCCTTTGCTTGCAACACAGGCAAAACTCTCGACTCAGAAATCTCTTGCTTGAATCTTGGGCTGGCAGTTTTTAAGCTGCAGACCTGCATGCGTGTTGGAATCTGGAAAACAGAGCTGGTGGCCATGAATGTGGAGCCTGTAAATGTGGGGGTATTTTGGTAGGTGGGCTGTGCTCATCATTGTGTCATGTCTCTCCAGAGTTCTCTCCAAATTCTTTCTTCCCTTTCCATCTTAGCCTCTTCCTCCTGCCCTCAAACCTCTGACTTCAGCAGAAGGGTCTTATGCTTCATCTGGTGAACCATCAGAGATGACAGCCTCTATGTCCATTGCTATGTTTGGCACCACGATCAATGTGAAGCCCCCCAATTTTGTAGTTGCAGGTTTCGGAGGAGGACAGTGATGTAATACTGGATCAGGAATATAAAAGGGAGCAGAGCTGATTTAAAGCAAGGTCAGTGAGAAACATGGGTCAGCTGATTAATTTAAAGCTCAGTCACATAACTTGAAGGGCGGTGGCCCAGATCATCATATTTAGAACTTTTTATTTTTATTTATTTATTTATTTATTTTTTGCGGTACATGGGCCTCTCACTGTTGTTGCCTCTCCCCTTGTGAAGCACAGGCACCAGACACGCAGTCTCATTGGCCATGGCTCATGGGCCTAGCCGCTCCATGGCATGTGGGATCTTCCCAGACCAGGGCACAAACCCACATCTCCCACATCGGCAGGTGGACTCTCAACCACTGTGCCACCAAGGAAGTACAGAACTTTTTATTTTTTATATCAGAGCAAACTAGAGCTGTTTCTTTTTGGAAACAAAAAGAAGAAAAATACAGTATTTCAGGTTCATTCTCAAACTTTTCACGGCTAAGGTTTATTGACTAAAAGATGTTCTTTCTCCAAACGAGAATAAAACACTGTACATCAGGTTATTGCAATTAGAGGAAGAAGAAAAATGAAATCACCGTGGAAGTTGCCCAAGGTCAGTGAGGCCACCTGGGCTGGGGAGGGAGGTGGGGGAAGGGCTGAGAGTTGCTCTTAGAGTGGGTGGCCCCTAGAGCCAGATGCATTTCCCAGTTTGGACCTGCAGAGTCAGACAGGGGCTTGAAGACGGGGTTGCTGTAACTTTAAGGAGGTGCCCAGAGGTGAGGGGGTTGGTTACCCTGCACCTGTGACTCTCTGGCCCAAACTGACTTGCTTCACAGAGGGAACATAAGTCTGCCATCGGTATCCCGTCGGGCACTTAATGCCTGGTCTGGTTTCACAGTGACTGGACCCCTGACAGGCTGTTTGTGCTCTGACTGCATTTTACTTCATCGGAAGCAGGACTCTGGACCCAGAAATATAGCTGCAGGCCTTTGTGAGTGTTGGAATCTGGAAAAGAAAGCTGGTGGGTGTAAAGGTGGAACTTGTAGAAGAGGCAGCATGTTCGTGGGCGGGGGCTGTGCTCATCCCCATGCACTCTCTCTGGACAGTTTTCCACCAAACTTCTTTCTTTCCTTTTCATCTGTGCCTCTTCCTCCTGTCCTCATGCCCCTGACTTACTTATCTGTTGAGCAGTCAATGATCACAGCCTGTAAGCCCGAAGCTCCATCAGAGCTGGGATCAGCCTGAAGCTCCTAAGTTTAGAAGTTGCAGGTTTCTGGCACAGACCTTGATGTAATCAGAGGGCAGAGCTGATTTAAAGCCTGGTCTGTGAGATACAGGGCTCAGCTGACTGATCTAAAGCTCAGTACGTGATTGAAGGGCGGTGAGGTGGAAGGGGACCTAAATGTTTTTCTTTTCTTTCTGAGTGTTGAAATCTGGAAAACAGAGCTGGTGGTCGTGAACGTGGAGCCTGTAAAAGTGGTGGTATTTCGGTGGGAGGGCTGGGCTCATCCCTGTGGCCTTTCTCTGGAGAGTTCTCCCCAAACATCCTTCTTCCCATTCCCTCTGAACCTCTTCCTCCTGTCCTCACACCTCTGCCCTCAGTAGAAGAGTCTCACTTACTTATCTGTTGAACCATCATAGCCGCTAGGCCCAAAGCTATGTTCTGCACTGGAATCAACCTTAACATCCTAACTTTTGAAGTTGCAGGCTCCAGGGGCCCACAGTGACTTAATACTGTGTCAGGAATATAGAAGTGGGGTGGAGCTGATTTAAAGACTGATCTGTAAGATGCAGGGGTCAGCTGATGGATTTAAAGCCCAATCACAGGACGTTTAGTGAGATGGGGTGGAGGGGGCCCTAAAATGTTGCTTTTCCATCTTTGGTCCAAAATATCATAGTGAGAACATTTTCTTTTATCAAAGAACATTTTCTTTTATATAGAAACCTAGAGCTGTTTCTCCTTGGAAATAAAAGGAGAAAAATACAGTATTTCAGGTTCATTCGTTTTTTTAATAAGTTATTTTTATTCTGACATTTGTTTAGATTATTGTTGAACCTTAACTACATTGTACAATTGCCTCCTAACTGATCTTTTTTTTTAAAGATTTATTTATTTACTATTTATATATTTATTTTTGGCTGCATCGGGTCTTAGTTGCGGCCCGCGGGATTTTTCATTGTGGCACACGGGCTTCCCCCTAGCTGTAGCATGTGGGTTTTCTATTCTCTAGTTGTGGCCTGCAGGCTCCAGGGTGCGTGGCTTTGTGGTTTGCAGCACGTGGGCTCTAGTTGAGGCCCGCCAGCTCACTAGCTGTGGTGCACGGGCTTAGTTGCTCCATGGCATGTGTGATCTTCCCAGACCAGAGCTCGAACCCTCGTCCCCTGCACTGGAAGGTGGATTCTTCACCACTGGACCCCCAGGGAAGTCCCCCAGGTTCATTCTTGAAACACACTTCTTTGGATTAAGGTGTATTGATCTCAGAGGACCCTGAAACTCTGTAGGTCACGCCATTGTGATGAGAGGAAGAAGAGGAAGGTACTCAGGCTGGAAGATTTTAGTCGGTGCAGCCGCGGGACTGAGGCAGGAGGCCGGAGGCGGAGTTGAGAGTAGTTGTTAGAGCGGTGGTCGCTAGAGGGCGCCGGAGCACCGGCGGAGCCCACCTGCAGCTCGCAGTTCAGACCTCTGGAATCTGCGATGGGATTGGAGGTGGGTGGCTGCAACCCTAAGGAGGTGCCTAGATTGGAGGGGGTTCATCACCATGCGCCCCTGACTTTACGGCCCACATTGGCATGCTGCACACAGGCGACATCCCTCTGCCATCAACATGGGTAAGGGAACTTAAAGCCTGGTCAGGTGTCATAGTGGCCATTCACTCTGACAGGCTGTGTGCACTGTGGGTGCTTTTTCTTTCACCAGAGGCAGGACTCTGCACCTGGAAATCTCTTGCTTGAATTGTAGGCTGGCAGTTTTCAAGCTGCAGGCTTGTGTGAGTGTTGGAATCTGGAAAACAGAGCTGGCGGTCTGAAGGTGGAGCCTGTAAAAGCAGTGGTATTTTGGTGGGTGGGCTTTGTTCATCCCTGTTGCCTTTATCTTGAGAGCTCTTCCCAAACTTCTTTCTTCCCTTTCCATTTGAGCTTCTTCCTCTCGTCCTCACACCCCTGGCCTCAGCTGAAGTGTCTTTCTAATCATCTGTTGAACCATCAGTGATCAGAGCCTCTATGCCCAAAGCTATGTTCAGGGCTGGGATAACCATGAAGCTCCCAAATTCTGAAGTTGCAGGTTTCAGGGTCAGAAAGTGGCTTAATGCTGGGTCAGGAACATAATAGTGGGGCAGAGATGATTTAACCACTAATTGGTGAGATGGAGTGGTCAGCTGACTTATTTTAAAGCACATCACTTGACTTGAAGGGCAGTGGGGTCCAGGGGGCCCTAAAATGTGGGTGTTTTATCTCTTGCCCAGAATGTCATGTCATGTTTATAACTTTTAAAAAATGACTTATTAAACTAGAGCTCTCTCCTTGGACACAAAAGGAGAAAAATACAGTATTTCAGGTTCATTTTAGAAACAAATTCCTCAGGATTAAGGTGATGGTGGTTTTCATTTGAATGAATAGTAATCATTTTGTGATAAGTTGCTTCATATAAGGGGCTCAGGTGTGCTGTGCCTGCTTTCTGTAGTGCAGTGCTATTAAAAATGGGTCTGGGGAAGCTGCATCAGCCCAAAGAAGAAACTTGTTAAAGATGCCAATTCATGGACCCCACTCTAATTGGGCAGAATCAAATTTCTTCCAACGTCCTGGAAAGCTTTGTATACATATTTAAATTTTTACAGGCACTATTTACATAAGCGTTTATCACTCTAGGCTTACAATAAAGATGACTTGTTGAGTTTTAATAAGTACTATCACCTGGGACCTCCCTCACAGATTTTGTGTTGGCCTAGGTGAGAGTGTATTTTTCTAAAATGAAGTAAAGTTGACATACAATATTGTATTTGATTCAGGTGTACAACATATTTTCACGTGAACATAATGTATACAGATGACAAGTAAATTTGTTTTAATTATGTTCTCCAGGCAATGCCAGGTTGAAACCAGGGTTATGCAAGAGGGCTCTCAGGGCTTCCCTGGTGGAGCAGTGGTTGAGAGTCCGCCTGCCGATGCAGGGGACA
>NW_006792323.1:2399171-2443365 GCF_000442215.2 Lipotes vexillifer | reverse complement strand
CTCGCAACGAAAAAAGCCACAACAGTGAGAGGCCCGCGTACCGCAAAAAAAAAAAAAAGAGGGCTCTCAGATATTTTTGTGGTGTGAGAGTTTAATCCAACTTTTGGCTCAAGGAAAGGTAATGGAGTCTTTGTGGGCAGGTCAGGTCAGTGCAAATCACATGCTCTGTTGCTATAGCAGAATTTGTGGCTGAATGTGAGGCATATGAAGGAGAAGGGAAGGAGATCACCTTTTGTCTTCATGTATGAGCTCATTTTTTTTTCTGAATCTGTCATGTGACAAAGGATGGGGAACACGGTCTTTCTGCATGTCAAAGTTCTGTCTCTGAGTGCGGGGGTAGTAGGTGAAGGTGCTGTGCTGGTGCCTTTAAGGATGTACAGGTGTGATTTCTCTACATAAAATTGCCTAAGACAGCTAGAATTGGATGAGGAAACAGGAGAAATGCAGGTTCTCAAAGAAATATTGTGACCCAGGTCAGAGGCTGTATTCCATTTTCTTGTTGAAATCCCAGGTATTTAGAATTTGTAAACATTTACTTCTGTACCTCTGGTGGTCCTGCCTGACAAATTTGTTTTCAGTACTCTTCTGTTTTTCCTACTGGTAGCCTAGGGTAGAGCTTTTGGATATTCCTCTCTCATATCCCATTGCTTCTCTCCATTTTCTCCATCCAGGCTCCCTTTACAGCATAAAGAATTCCTGCCATGGATTAGTGACGTGCAGATGTTGAAAATGTTCCCTTTTTGTCAGATCAACTTGGGGATGTGTTGATACACAGATTCCCACTGAATATGAGATTGGGTCCTGGGATATCAGTGAAGAAGGAGACTACATAACATTTAGGTTCTGTCTGGATGCAACATCAGTCTATGTAGACTAGGATTATGAAAACATACCAATAATGCAGATTGCTATATGGTCCAGAGTAACTCAAAGTTCTGAAAATAAACAGATCTCTCAATTGCATCAAGGAAAGGGTTACTATTTAAAATACACAAGAGTACAGAATGTGAATGTTATATGTGGCTTTAAATGTGCTGAACCCTGATCTCCTGATTAATATTTTTTGGGTTTTTTTTTTTTTTGCAAAACTATCACAAGAATGATGATGAGTCCTGTGTGCATGGGGCAGGTGATATCAGTTTGTCCCAGTACAGCTGATGTCAATTTTGTTCACTTGATTCAGGGGCTGTCCACCAGATTCCTCAACTGAGAAGCTAGTAATTTTACAATTATCATTAATAGGGCCTTGGGTGTATTTACTGGGAGACCTGCATAAACCATCACATTTAATCTGAAAACTCCCCCTGTCTAGTTCATTTCCCTTTACATGTAGATTCCTTTGGAAAATTATCATTCTCACTTTTGTTCACACTTTTGCTAGTAAATGTTCTGTAAATTTCCTTTTTACTCCACCATCATGTCACAGTTACTCTCTTGTTCATTAATTTTTGTATCTTCAGGAAAAGAAAACAAGAGTCCTATAGTATATGTTCAAGTATTTTAAAGTGCTATAATATAATCAGAAAAAATGAGAAATGAAATCATGTCAAGCAAACGGGTTTGTTGATGCAAAGAAAATCTTCAAGATGTTTCATCTCCTCCTTCTCAGTTTTGAGCTGATCTGCATCTGTCACTCTAGATCAGTGATAATTCTAGATATTCATAAAATGAGGAAAAATATTGTTGCCCACATCTTAAAATCAAATATCTATTCCTTATTTTGAATAGACTGAGTATTTGGAAGTAGATTTTAGGATCTGCAATTTAAATATACTTCCTGGGCTTCCCTGGTGGCGCAATGGTTGAGAATCTGCCTGCCATTGCAGGGGACACAGGTTCGAGCCTGGTCTGGGAAGATCCCACATGCTGCAGAGCAACTAGGCCCGTGAGCCACAACTACTGAGCCTGAGCGTCTGGAGCCTCTGCTCCATAACAAGAGAGGCCGCAATAGTGAGAGGCCCATGCACCATGATGAAGGGTGGTCCCCGCTTGCCACAACTGGAGAAAGCCCTCACACAGAAATGAAGACCCAACACAGCCATAAATAAATAAATATTTTTTAAAAAATAAAAAAATAACCCCGTCCTGTCTGAGCAAAAAACAGACGCCCTCCAGCGACCTACAAGCAGAGGCAGGACCAAATCGAAAGCTGAGCCCCTGTGAGCTGTGAGAACAAAGAAGAAAAAGGGAAATCTCTCCCAGCAGCCTCAGAAACAGCGGATTAAAGCTACACAATCAATTTGATGTACCCTGCCTCTGTGGAATACATGAAGAGACAGCGAATCATCCCAAATTGAGGAGGCGGACTTCTAGAGCAAGATCTATGATTTTTTCCCCTTTTCCTCTTTTTGTGAATGTGTATGTGTATGCTTCTGTGTGAGATCTTGTCTGTATAGGTTTGCTTCCACCATTTGTTCCAGCGTTCTTTCCGACCATTGTTTTTTTTTTAAATTTTTTTCTTAATAATTAATTTTAATTGAAAGAACTCTATTATACTTTACCTTCTTTCTATCTTTCCTTCCTTCCTTCCCTTTTTGAGACAACGAATCATCCCAAATTGAGGAGGTGGACTTGGAGAGCAAGTTTTATGATTTTTTCCCCTTTTCCTCTTTTTGTGAATGTGTATGTGTATGCTTCTGTGTGAGATCTTGTCTGTATAGGTTTGCTTCCACCATTTGTTCCAGCGTTCTATCCGACCATTGTTTTTTTTTTTAATTTTTTTCTTAATAATTAATTTTAATTGAAAGAACTCTATTATACTTTACCTTCTTTCTATCTTTCCTTCCTTCCTTCCCTTTTTGAGACAACGAATCATCCCAAATTGAGGAGGTGGACTTGGAGAGCAAGTTTTATGATTTTTTCCACTTTACCTCTTTTTGTGAGGGTATATGTGTATGCTTCTATGTAAGATTTTGTCTCTATAACTTTGCTTCCACCATTTGTCCCAGCGTTCTATCCGTCCATTGTTTTTTTCTTAATTTTTTTCTTAATAATTAATTTTAATTTAAAGAACTCTATTATACTTTACCTTCTTTCTATCTTTCCATCCTTCCTTCCCTTTTTCAGACAACGAATCATCCCAAATTGGGGAGGTGGACTTGGAGAGCAAGTTTTATGATGTTTTCCACTTTACCTCTTTTTGTGAGGGTATATGTGTATGCTTCTATGTAAGATTTTGTCTCTATAACTTTGCTTCCACCATTTGTCCTAAGGTTCTATCCGTCCCTTTTTTTTTTCCACAACACAGCCACTAGTCCCCTCCACCAGGAAGCCTACACAACGCACTGAACCAACCTTAGCCACTGGAGACAGACATCAAAAACAACGGGAGCTACGAACTTGCAGCCTGCAAAAAGGTGAACCCAATCACAGTAAGATAAGCAAAATGAGAAGACAGAAAAACACACAGCAGATGAAGGAGCAGGATAAAAACCCACCAGACCTAACAAATGAAGAGGAAATAGGCAGTCTACCTGAAAAAGAGTTCAGAATAATGATAGTAAAGATGATCCAAAATCTTGGAAATAGAATGGACAAAATGCAAGAAGCAGTTAACAAGGACCTAGAAGAAATAAAGATGAAACAGACAATGATGAACAACACAATAAATGAAATGAAAAATACTCTAGATGGGATCAATAGCAGAATAAATGAGGCAGAAGAACGGATAAGTGACCTGGAAGATAAAATAGTGGAAATAACTACTGCAGAGCAGAATAAAGAAAAAAGAATGAAAAGAACTGAGGACAGTCTCAGAGACCTCTGGGACAACATTAAACGCACCAACATTCGAATTATAGGGGTTCCAGAAGAAGAAGAGAAAAAGAAAGGGACTGAGAAAATATTTGAAGAGATTATAGTTGAAAACTTCCCTAATATGGGAAAGGAAATCGTTAATCAAGTCCAGGAAGCACAGAGAGTCCCATACAGGATAAATTCAAGGAGAAATACGCCAAGACACATATTAATCAAACTGTCAAAAACTAAATACAAAGAAAGCATATTAAAAGCAGCAAGGGAAAAACAACAAATAACACACAAGGGAATCCCCATAAGGTTAACAGCTGATCTCTCAGCAGAAACTCTACAAGCCAGAAGGGAGTGGCAGGACATACTGAAAGTGATGAAGGAGAAAAACCTGCAACCAAGATTACTCTACCCAGCAAGGATCTCATTCAGATTTGATGGAGAAATTAAAACCTTTACAGACAAGCAAAAGCTGAGAGAGTTCAGCACCACCAAACCAGCTTTACAACAAATGCTAAAGGAACTTCTCTAGACAAAAACACAAGAGAAGGAAAAGTCCTATAATAACGAACCCAAAACAATTTAGAAAATGGGAATAGGAACATACATATCGATAATTACCTTAAATGTAAATGGACTAAATGCTCCCACCAAAAGACACAGATTGGCTGAATGGATACAAAAACAAGACCCATATATATGCTGTCTACAAGAGACCCACTTCAGACCTAGAGACACATACAGACTGAAAGTAAGGGGATGGAAAAAGATATTCCATGCAAATGGAAACCAAAAGAAAGCTGGAGTAGCAATTCTCATATCAGACAAAATAGACTTTAAAATAAGGACTATCAGAAGAGACAAAGAAGGACACTACATAATGATTAAGGGATCGATCCAAGAAGAAGATATAACAATTGTAAATATTTATGCACCCAACATAGGAGCACCTCAATACATAAGGCAAAAACTAGCAGCCATAAAAGGGGAAATCGACAGTAACACATTCATAGTAGGGGACTTCAACACCCCACTTTCACCAATGGACAGATCATCCAAAATGAAAATAAATAAGGAAACACAAGCTTTAAATGATACATTAAACAGGATGGACTTAATTGATATTTATAGGACACTCCATCCAAAAACAACAGAATACACATTTTTCTCAAGTGCTCATGGAACATTCTCCAGGATAGATCATATCTTGGGTCACAAATCAAGCCTTGGTAAATTTAAGAAAATTGAAATTATATCAAGTATCTTTTCCGACCACAACGCCATGAGATTAGATATCAATTATAGGAAAAGAGCAGTAAAAAATACAAACACATGGAGGCTAAACAATACACTACTTAGTAACGAAGTGATCACTGAAGAAATCAAAGAGGAAATTAAAAAATACCTAGAAACAAATGACAATGGAGATACAACGACCCAAAACCTATGGGATGCAGCAAAAGCAGTTCTAAGAGGGAAGTTTATAGCAATACAAGCCCACCTTAAGAAGCAGGAAACATCTCGAATAAACAACCTAACCTTGCACCTCAAGCAATTAGAGAAAGAAGAACAAAAAAACCCCAGAGTTAGCAGAAGGAAAGAAATCATAAAAATCAGATCAGAAATAAATGAAAAAGAAATGAAGGAAACAATAGCAAAGATCAATAAAACTAAAAGCTGGTTCTTTGAGAAGATTAACAAAATTGATAAACCATTAGCCAGACTCATCAAGAAAATAAGGGAGAAGACTCAAATCAATAGAATCAGAAATGAAAAAGGAGAAGTAACAACTGACACTGCAGAAATACAAAAAATCATGAGGGATTACTACAAGCAACTCTATGCCAATAAAATGGACAATCTGGAAGAAATGGACAAATTCTTAGAAATGCACAAACTGCCAAGACTGAATCAGGAAGAAATAGAAAATATGAACAGACCAATCACAAACACTGAAATTGAAACTGTGATTAAAAATCTTCCAACAAACAAAAGCCCAGGACCAGATGGCTTCACAGGCGAATTCTATCAAACATTTAGAGAAGAGCTAACACCTATTCTTCTCAAACTCTTCCAAAATATAGCAGAGGGAGGAACACTCCCAAACTCATTCTACGAGGCCACCATCACCTTGATACCAAAACCAGACAAGGATGTCACAAAGAAAGAAAACTACAGGCCAATATCACTGATGAACATAGATGCAAAAATCCTCAACAAAATACTAGCAAACAGAATCCAACAGCACATTAAAAGGATCATACACCATGATCAAGTGGGGTTTATTCCAGGAATGCAAGGATTCTTCAATATACGCAAATCTATCAATGTGATTAACCATATTAACAAATTGAAGGAGAAAAACCATATGATCATCTCAATAGATGCAGAGAAAGCTTTTGACAAAATTCAACACCCATTTATGATAAAAACCCTGCAGAAAGTAGGTGTAGAGGGAACTTTCCTCAATATAATAAAGGCCGTATATGACAAGCCCACAGCCAACATCATCCTCAATGGCGAAAAACTGAAAGCATTTCCACTAAGGTCAGGAACAAGACAAGGTTGCCCACTCTCACCACTCTTATTCAACATAGTTTTGGAAGTTTTAGCCACAGCAATCAGAGAAGAAAAGGAAATAAAAGGAATCCAAATCGGAAAAGAAGAAGTAAAGCTGTCACTGTTTGCAGATGACATGATACTATACATAGAGAATCCTAAAGATGCTACCAGAAAACTACTAGAGCTAATCAATGAATTTGGTAAAGTAGCAGGATACAAAATTAATGCACAGAAATCTCTGGCATTCCTATATACTAATGATGAAAAATCTGAAAGTGAAATCAAGAAAACACTCCCATTTACCATTGCAACAAAAAGAATAAAATATCTAGGAATAAACCTACCTAAGGAGACAAAAGACCTGTATGCAGAAAATTATAAGACACTGATGAAAGAAATTAAAGATGATACAAACAGATGGAGAGATATACCATGTTCTTGGATTGGAAGAATCAACATTGTGAAAATGACTCTACTTCCCAAAGCAATCTATAGATTCAATGCAATCCCTATCAAACTACCACTGGCATTTTTCACAGAACTAGAACAAAAAATTTCACAATTTGTATGGAAACACAAAAGACCCCGAATAGCCAAAGCAATCTTGAGAACAAAAAATGGAGCTGGAGGAATCAGGCTGCCTGACTTCAGACTATACTACAAAGCTACAGTAATCAAGACAGTATGGTACTGGCACAAAAACAGAAAGATAGATCAATGGAATAGGATAGAAAGCCCAGAGATAAACCCATGCACATATGGTCACCTTATCTTTGATAAAGGTGGCAGGAATATACAGTGGAGAAAGGACAGCCTCTTCAATAAGTGGTGCTGGGAAAATTGGATAGGTACATGTAAAAGTATGAGATTAGATCACTCCCTAACACCATACACAAAAATAAGCTCAAAATGGATTAAAGACCTAAATGTAAGGCCAGAAACTATCAAACTCTTAGAGGAAAACATAGGCAGAACACTCTATGACATAAATCACAGCAAGATCCTTCTTGACCCATCTCCTAGAGTAATGGAGATAAAAACAAAAATAAACAAATGGGACCTAATGAAACTTCAAAGCTTTTGCACAGCAAAGGAAACCATAAACAAGACCAAAAGACAGCCCTCAGAATGGGAGAAAATATTTGCAAATGAATCAACTGACAAAGGATTAATCTCTAAAATTTACAGGCAGCTCATGCAGCTCAATAACAAAAAAATAAACAACCCAATCCAAAAATGGGCAGAAGACCTAAATAGACATTTCTCCAAAGAAGATATACAGACTGCCAACAAACACATGAAAGAATGCTCAACATCATTAATCATTAGAGAAATGCAAATCAAAACTACAATGAGATATCATCTCACACCAGTCAGAATGGCCATCATCAAAAAATCTAGAAACAATAAATGCTGGAGAGGGTGTGGAGAAAAGGGAACACTCTTGCACTGCTGGTGGGAATGTGAATTGGTTCAGCCACTATGGAGAACAGTATGGAGGTTCCTTAAAAAACTACAAATAGAACTACCATATGACCCAGCAATCCCACTACTAGGTATATACCCTGAGGAAACCAGAATTCAGAAAGAGTCATGTACCAAAATGTTCATTGCAGCTCTATTTACAATAGCCCGGAGATGGAAACAACCTAAGTGCCCGCCGTCGGATGAATGGATAAAGAAGATGTGGCACATATATACAATGGAATATTACTCAGCCATAAAAAGAAACGAAATTGAGCTATTTGTAATGAGGTGGATAGATCTAGAGTCTGTCATACGGAGTGAAGTAAGTCAGAAAGAGAAGGACAAATACCGTATGCTAACACATATATATGGAATTTAAGAAAAAAAAATGTTATGAAGAACCTAGGGGTAAAACAGGAATAAAGACAGAGACCTACTGGAGAACAGACTTGAGGATATGGGGAGGGGGAAGGGTGAGGTGTGTTAGGGCGAGAGAGAGACATGGACATATATATACTAACAAACGTAAGGTAGATAGCCAGTGGGAAGCAGCCGCATGGCACAGGGAAACCGGCTCGGTTCTTTGTGGCTGTCTGGAGGGGTGGGATAGGGAGGGTGGGAGGGAGGGAGACAAAGAGGGAAGAGATATGGGAACATATATATATGTATAACTGACTCACTCTGTTATAAAGCAGAAACTAACACACCATTGTAAAGCAATTATACCCCAATAAAGATGTTAAAAAAATAATAAAATAAAAATAAAAAAATAAAAAAATAAAAATACTTCCTAAGTCTTTTAAAGTGGCTGTCGGGAAATACTATTTGGCGAATTGATTTTCTATAACACATAGTGTCCTCTCTTCTCTGCTGAACACAGTACTGGATTGGCAATTTCAGAATCCCCAGGATGAGTCATGTCCCTTTTTTTAATAAACAGGTCTTGCTCTCTCTAAGCTGAATCTGGTCACCTTTCTTGAGCAAAGGAAAGAGCCCCGGGATGTGAAGAAAATGAGACAACAGTCATACACCCAGGTAGGTGGGAATGAATAAAGCACATAGCATAGGTGTGATGTCCACATGTGAAGGAGGTATCCAGGCTTTAAAATGTTGTTTGGGGCTTCCCTCATGGTGCAGTGGTTGAGAGTCTGCCTGCTGATGCAGGGGACATGGGTTCGTGCCCCGGTCTGGGAAGATCCCACATGCCACAGAGTGGCTGGGCCTGTGAGCCATGGCCACTGAGCCTGCACTCCACAACAGGAGAGGCCACAACAGTGAGAGGCCCACGTACTGCCAAAAAAAAATGTTGTTTGGGAAGCTTTGCTTCGGTGGAAATTATTTTGAGAAGCCTAGGTTATTGCTGTCCCAGAGATGCATCTCCTGCTCCACTCGTATCATGCTCCTAAATTCTCTAAGGATTTTCCCTCTGCTCCAGTGATCTTCCATGGCAATCACAGTGAGAGCCAAAGTCTTCCCCATGGCGAGTGAAAGTCTGTATATTCTGCATCTTCTTCCATTGCTTATGGGGGCCTGGGGAAAACTGTGCACATACAAAGTTCTTTTATGGAGTTTACGTGAGTTTCTCCTCCCTTATCTTTTATTTCTTATTTTATTTTTTTTTTTGGACATCTTTATTGGAGTATAATTGCCTTACAATGGTGTGTTAGTTTCTGCTGTATAACAAAGTGAATCAGCTATACGTATACATATATCCCCATATCCCCTCCCTCTTGCATCTCCCTCTCACCCTCCCTATCCCACCCCTCTAGGTGGTCACAAAACACCAAGCTGATCTCCCTGTGCCATGCAGCTGCTTCCCACTAGATATCTATTACACCTTTGGTAGTGTATACAGGCCCATGCCACTCTCTCACTTTGTCACAGCTGACCCTTCCCCCTCCCCATATCCTGAAGTCCATTCTCTATATCTGCATCTTCATTCCTGTCCTGTCCTGCCCCTAGGTCCTTCAGAACCTTTTTTTTTTTTTTTAGATTCCATATATGTGTTAGCATACATATTTGTTTTTCTCTTTCTGACTTACTTCACTCTGTATGACAGACTCTGGGTCCATCTACCTCACTACAAATAACTCAATTTCCTTTCTTTTTATGGCTAATATTCCATTTTATGTATGTGCCACATCTTCTTTATCCATTCATCTGTCAATGGACACTTAGGTTGCTTCCATGTCCTGGCTATTGTAAATAGTGCTGCAATGAACATTATGGTACATGACTTTGAATTATGGTTTTCTCAGGGTATATGCCCAGTAGTGGGATTGCTGTGTCATATGGTAGTACTATTTTTAGTTTTTTAAGGAACCTCCTTATTGTTCTCCATAGTGGCTGTATCAATTTACATTTACTGTTTGTAGATTTTTTTGATGATGGCCATTCTGACTGGTGTGAGGTGTTACCTCATTTTAGTTTGGATTTGCATCTCTAATGATTAGTGATGTTGAGCATCCTTTCATTTGTTTGTTGGCAATCTGTATATCTTCTTTGGAGAAGTGTCTATTTAGGTCGTCTGCCAAGTTTTTCGATTGGGTTGTTTGTTTTTTTGATATTAAGCTTCATGTGTTGCTTGTATATTTTGGAGATTAATCCTTTGTCAGTTGATTTGTTTGCAAATATTTTCTCCCATTCTGAGGGTTGTCTTTTTGTCTTGTTTATGGTTTCCTTTGCTATGCAAAAGCTTTGAAGTCTCATTAGGTCCCATTTGCTTATTTTTGTTTTTATTTCCATTACTCTAGGAGGTGGATCAAAAAGGATCTTGCTGTGATTTATGTTAAAGAGTGTTCTTCCTATGTTTCCTCTAAGAGTTTTATAGTGTCTGGTCTTACATTTAGGTCTCTAATCCATTTTGAGTTTATTTTTGAGTACGGTATTAGGGAGTGTTCCAATTTCATTCTTTTACATCTATCTGTCCAGTTTTCCTAGCACCACTTATTGAAGAGATCTTTTTCTCCATTGTATGTCCTTACCTCCTTTGTCATAGATTAGTTGACCATAGGTGCATGAGTTTATCTCTGGGCTTTCTATCTTGTTTCACTGATCTATGTTTCTGTTTTTGTGCCAGTACCATATCATCTTGATTACTGTAGCTTTATAGTATAGTCTGAAGTCAGGGAGTCTGATTCCTCCAGCTCCGTTTTTTTTCCCTCAAGACCGCTTTGGCTATTCGGGGTCTTTTTTGTCTCAATACAAATTTTAAGATTTTTTTTTCATTCCATAAAGAAGGCCATTGGTAATTTAATAGGGATTGCATTGAATCTGTAGATTGCTTTGGGTAGTATAGTCATTTTCACAATACTGATTCTTCCAATCCAAGAACATGGTATATCTCTCCATCTGTTGGGATCATCTTTAATTTCTTTCATCAGTGTCTTATAGTTTTCTGCATACAGGTGTTTTTTCCCCCTAGGTAGGTTTATTCCTGGGTATTTTTTTGTTGTTGTTACAATGGTAAATGAGAGTGTTTCCTTAATTTCTCTTTCAGATTTTTCATCATTAGTGTATAGGAATGTAAGAGATTTCTGTGCATTAATTTTGTATCCTTCAGCTTTACCAAATTCATTGATTAGCTCTAGTAGTTTTCTGGTGGCTTCTTTAGGATTCTCTATGCATAGTTTCATGTCATCTGCAAACAGTGACAGTTTTACTTCTTTTCCAATTTATTTATTTTTCTTCTCTGATTGCTGTGGCTAGGACTTCCAAAACTATGTTGAATAATAGTGGTGAGAGTGGACATCCTTGTCTTGTTCCTGATCTTAGAGGAAATGCTTTCAGTTTTTCACCATTAAGAATGATGTTTGCTGTGGATTTGTCATATATGGCCTTTGTTATGTTGAGGTAGGTTCCCTCTATGTCCACTTTCTGCAGAGCTTTTATCATAACTGGGTGTTGAATTTTGTCAAAAGCTTTGTCTGCATCTATTGAGATGATCATATGGTTTTTATTCTTCAGTTTGTTAATATGGTGTATCAATTGATTGATTTGCATATATTGAAGAATCCTTGCATCCCTGGTATAAATCCCACTTGGTCATGGTGTACGATACTTTTCATGTCTTGTTGGCTTCTGTTTGCTAGTATTTTGTTGAGGATTTTTGCATCTATATTCATCAGTGATATTGGTGTGTAATTTTCTTTTTTTGTAGTATCTTTGGTTTTCGTATCAGGGTGATGGTGGCCTCTTAGAATGAGTTTGGGAGTATTCCTTCCTCTGCAATTTTTTGAAAGAGTTTGAGAAGGATGGGTGTTAGCTCTTCTCTAAATGTTTGACATAATACACCTGTGAAGCTATCTGGTCCTGGACTTTTGTTTGTTGGAAGATTTTTAATCACAGTTTCAATTTCATTGCTTGTGATTTGTCTGTTCATATTTTCTATTTCTCCCTGGTTCAGTCTTAGAAGGTTATACCTTTCTAAGAATTTGTCTATTTCTTCCAGGTTGTCCATTTTATTGGCATACAGTTGCTTGTAGTAGTCTCTTAGGATGCTTTGTATTTCTGCAGTGTCTGTTGTAACTTCTTTTTCGTTTCTAATTTTATTGATTTGAGTCCTCTCCCTCTTTTTCTTGATGAGTCTGGCTAATGGTTTATCGATTTTGTTTATCTTCTCAAAGAACCAGCTTTTAGTTTTATTGATCTTTGCTATTGTTTTCTTAGTTTCTATTTCATTTACTTCTGCTCTGATCTTTATGATTTCTTTCCTTCTTCTAACTTTGGGTTTTGTTTGTTCTTCTTTCTCTAGTTCCTTTAGTTGTAAGGTTAGATTGTTTATTTGAGATTTTTCTTGTTTCCTGAGGTAGGCTTGTATTGCTATAAACTTGCCTCTTAGAACTGCTTTTGCCACAGCCCATAGGTTTGGGATTATCATGTTTTCATTGTCATTTTTCTCTATTTTTGATTTCCTCTTTGATTTCTTCAGTGATCTCTTGGTTATTTAATAACGTATTCTTTAGCCTCCACGTGTTTGTGTTTTTTACATTTTTTCCCCTCTAATTGGTTTCTATTCTCATAGCATTGTGGTCAGAAAAGATGCTTGATACGATTTCAATTTTTTTAAATTCACTGAAGCTTGATTTGTGACCCAAAATGTGATCTATCCTGGAGAATGTTCTGAGTGCACTTGAGAAAAAAGTGTAATCTGCTGTTTTGGGGTGGAATGCCCTATAAATATCAATTAAATCTATCTGGTCTATTGTGTCATTTAAAGCTTCTGTTTCCTTATTTTTATTTTTGATGATCTGTCCATTGGTGTAAGTGAGGTGTTAAAGTCTTCCACTATTATTGTGTTACTACTGATTTCCTCTTTTATAGCTGTTAGCAGTTGCCTTATGTACTGAGGTGCTCCTATATTGGGTGCATATATATTTATAATTGTTATATCTTCTTCTTGGATTCATCCCTTGATCATTATGCAGTGTCCTTCCTTGTCTCTTGTAACTTTCTTTATTTTAAAGTTTATCTGATATGAGTACTGCTACTCCAGCTTTCTTTTGTTTTCCATTTGCATGGAATGCCTTTTTCCACCCCCTCACTTTCGGTCTGAATCTGTCCCTAGGTCTGAAGTGGGTCTCTTGTAGACAGCATATATATAGGTCTTGTTTTTGTATCCATTCAGCAAGCCTGTGTCTTTTAGTTGGAGCATTTAATCCATTCACCTTTAGGGTAATTATCGATATGTATGTTCCTATGACCATGTTTCCCACTTAGAGAAGTTCGTTTAGCATTTGTTGTAGAGCTGGTTTTGTGGTGCTGAATTCTCTTAGCTTTTGCTTGTCTGTAAAGCTTTTGATTTCTCCATCGAATATGAACGAGACCCTTGCCGGGTAGAGTAATCTTGGTTGTAGGTTCCTCCCTTTCATCACTTAAAGTATATCATGCCACTCCCTTCTGGCTTGTAGAGTTTCTGCTGAGACATCAGCTGCTAACCTTATGAGAGTTCCCTTGTAAGTTATTTGTTGTTTTTCCCTTGCTGCTTTTAATAATTTTTGTCTTTAATTTTTGCCAATTTGATTACTGTGTGTCTCAGCATGTTTCTCCTTGGGTTTATCCTGTATGGGACTCTCTGCACTTCCTGGACTTGGGTGGCTATTTCCTTTCCCATGTTAGCAAAGTTTTCAACTATAATCTCTTCAAATATTTTCTCTGGCCCTTTCGCTCTCTCTTCTCCTTCTGGGACCCCTATAATGCAAATGTTGTTGCATTTAATGCTGTCCCAGAGGTCTCTTTGGCTGTCTTCATTTCTTTTCATTCTTTTTCTTTATTGTGTTCCACATCAGTGAATTCCACCATCCTGTCTTCCAAGTCACTTATCCCTTCTTCTGCCTCAGTTATTCTGCTATTGATTCCTTCTAGTGTAGTTTTCATTTCAGTTATTTTATTGTTCATTTCTGTTTGTTTGTTCTTTAATTCTTCTAGGTCTTTGTTAAACATTTCTTGCATCTTCTTGATCTTTGCCTCCATTCTTTTCCCGAGGTCCTGGATCATCTTCACTATCATTATTCTGAATTCTTTTTCTGGAAGGTTGCCTATCTCCACTTCATTTAGTTGTTTTTCTGGGGTTTTATTTGGTACATATCCCTCTGCCTTTTCATCTTGTCTATCTTTCTGTGAATTTGGTTTTTGTTCCACACGCTGCAGGATTGTAGTTCTTGCTTCTGCTGTCTGCCCTCTGCTAGTGTTGGTGGGTCTCCTGCAGAGGTGGGGAGTGGCTGTGGCTCACCAGGGGGACAAGGTCACTGGCAGCAGAAGTTCTCTATTTGGTGTAGTTTTGATGTGATCTTTATGATTATTTTCTTCTACTAACTTGATATTTGTTTGTCCTTGTTTTCCCAGTTACTTTAGGTGTAAGGCTAGGTTGTTTACTTTGTATTTTTTTTATTTCTTGAGGTATAATTGTAATGGTATAAACTTCCCTTTTATAACCCTTTTGCTGTATCCCATGTATTTTGGATCATTATGATTTCATTTTCCTTTGTCTGCAACTTAAAATATCTTCTTGACTTTTTCAGTGATCCATTGGTTGTTTATTATTTAGCCTCAAAATATTTTCTGTTTTTTGTAGTTTTATAGTTGATTTCTATTCTAATGGCATTTCGGTGAGAAGAGATGTTTGATATGTTTCCAGTTTTCTTACATTTAATGAGTTGTTTCATGCTCCAGTATGTGATCTATAATAGAGAATATCCCATGTGCATTTAGGAATGTATTCTGCATTAGAATGGAGTATTTGGTATCAGTCTGTTAAGTCTGTATGGTCTAATGTGTCATTCTTTTGCAGAGTTTTCTTATTGATATTTTTGTCTGAATGATTTACCCATTGAAGGAATTGGACAATTAAAATTCCCTGTTAGTGTTGTACTGTTGTACTGTCCATTTATCCCCTTAGGTTTTCTAAATGTGATTAGGAATTTAGGTGCACAAATGAGTATTTTTAAAACTTCACTCGGAGAGTCCTTCAGGGTCTGGGTACAAAATGAATTTTTCTGGGGTGCCATAGCCACATGGGAAGATGTCATATTGCTAAAAATTGAGGTGAGGTTGTGGAGAGAAGCTAGTTGTGTGACATTCCACACCAATCTGTAATAGGTACTAAAGTGTTGTAATATTATTCTCACTGATAAAGGTTGTTAGTTTGTTACAAGCAATAATAATATTCAAAAATTAGGATCACAAGTCTGTAATTCAGTGATGAGTCTGATATTCCAACTGCTGGTGTCACACCGTGGAGCCAGAGCAGGCTTGGTTCCCAAGGTGGGAATGTCATGGGACTGAGAGACCTGGTACAGATGAACCAGAAGGCACCCTCCTTAGACCTGCAGTGCCTGGTCCCGTCTGCACTGGGAAAATGTACTCCAGGGCAAGGCACTCCCTCCTACAGTTAAAGCAAGCCCATGGCACCCAAAAGGATGGTGGAGCCTCTGGGCTAGAAGAGATTTAAAGTCACCTAGTCTCCACAACACCTCAAGGCGGGGTTCCCACTCCCAGCCTCCTTCCTTAGAGTCACCCCACCTCTGGAAGACAGCATTTCAATAGATGGTTTTTAGACGTTCAGATTAGTCTATGAGAAGAAGGATAAGGAAGAAGAAGTTTGGGTGTTTGGTCAGGCACATTCCACTCTGATAACACAGGAAGAGGACTTTCCCTAAGGCTCAAGTTCCCTTAGTAACCAGAGTGGGGTATGAAGAAATCCTGCCGTCTTGTGGCCGATTGCCAGAACAACCGCTAGAAAACCGGTGCTTATGAACACTGCATAGTCACAAGACCTGTGGGGCTGCACATGCCACCTGCCCTCAAAAAGTGTCTTGGGACAGGTAATAGAGAGAGACTTCAAATCAGGCTCAGGCTTCCAAGAACCCGATTTCAAGAGATAAATTTTACTCACACTGTTGAAAAACAGAAGCACATGAAAAGATGCTCAACATGGCTAATTATCAGGGAAATGCAAGTCAAAACGACCATGAGGTGTCACCACGCACGAGTCAGAATGGCCGTTAACACAAAGTCTCCTAACAAGAAGTGCTGGAGAGGGCATGGAGAAAAGGGAACACTGCTACGCTGTGGGTGGAAACATAAATGCATACAGCCACTACGGAGAACAGTGTGGAGGTTCCTACAAAATCTCAAAATAGAGCTGGCAGACCATTTGGCAGTTCCACTCTTGGTCACATATCCAGGCTAAAACATAATTTAAAAAGACACATGCAGTGTTCACTGCAGAACTACTTACAATAGGCATGACTTGGAAGCAAACAAAATGTCTATTGTTATATGAATAGATTAAAAAGATGTGGGAAATATATACAAAAAAATACTTCTCATTCATAAAATAATGAAATAATGTCATTTGCAGCAAGTGGGATGGACCTACAGATGATCATGCTAAGTAAAATAAATCAGACAGAGAAAGACAATTATCATACGATATCACTTAGAGGTGGAATCTACAAATGGACTAAAATGGACGAATTTGCAAAAGAGAAACAGAGTCACAGGCTTAGAAAGCAAACTTATGGTTATGAAAAGGGAAAGGAGGAATGGAGGGATAAATTAGGTGGTCGAATTAGCATAGAAACCCTTATGTATAGAAAATAGCTCATCAACAAGGACCTATGCATAACACAGGAAACTCTACTCAACACACTGTAATGACATATAGCAAACACTCTGAGAAAATACAGAGAAGTTTCTATAGAAATGAATCAATTTGCTGTACCCCAAAAGAAAGAAAATGAAACAGAACATTATAAATCAACTATACTCCAATGTAATGTAGAAATTAAAAGATTAATATACGGTTATTGAATCCCCCTAATTATTGGTGACCCAGGCTGGTGTCACATCCCTGGAGCCAGACCAGAGCATGCTTGGGCCCAAGACTGGACTGTCATTGGTTTGAGGGAGCTCTAGAATATGCCAGGAAATGCACCCTCCCCCTTGGACCTGTAGTGCCTGGTCCCCTCTGCATGGGACCACAATATTCAGGTTCATGTTGGACCTCCTACCTCCAGACACAGCCATGGGCACCCAAAGCTGGTGGACCCTCTGGGATGAAAGTGCTTTGAAAATTTACCTGGTCTCCACATCTCCTTGTTGTGGTATTCTCTCTTCCATCCTCCTTTATTTGAGTTGCACCACCTCTGGAAATTAGCACCCTCAACAGGCAATTTGGCAGGGGTTGTGATTTATCTGGGACATGTAGGGTAAGGGAGAAGAAGTAATGAGACAGAGCCCTTGGGTGTTTCATCAGGCACATTCCACTCTAAATTGCAAACTAGGTACAGGACTTTCACTAAAGCTTAGGTTTTCCCAGTAATGTGTTGTTTTTGAAGACATTCTGCTGTCTTGTGTCAAATCCCTATAACAACAACTTTAATCTGGGTACTTATGGCCACTTCATATTTGGAAGGCCTGGGGGACTATGAGTGACAACTGCCCTCAAAAAATATCTTAGTGTAGGGCTTCCCTGGTGGCGCAGTGGTTGAGAGTCCACCTGCCAATGCAGGGGTCATGGGTTCGTTCCCCGGTCTGGGAAGATCCCACATGCCACGGAGTGGCTGGGCCCATGAGCCATGGCCACTGAGCCTGCACGTCGGGAGCCTGTGCTCCACAACAGGAGAGGCCACAAGAGTGAGAGGCCCACGTACCGCAAAAAAAAAAAAAAAAAATCTTGACGTATGTAATGGAAAAGGAATTCAGAACCGGGCTGACTTTTAAGAATCCAATATCAAGAGGTAATTTTTACTTACACTGTTTTAAAAGCAATAGCATATGAAAAGGTTGTCAACATCTGTAATTAATAGCAAAAAGGAAATCCAAACTACAATGAGGTATCACCTCACCCCAGTCAGAATGGCCATTATCAAAAAGTCTACAAAAAGAAGTGCTGGAGAAAGTGTGGAGAAAATTCAACCCTGCTGCACCATTTGTGGGAATGTAAACTGGTAACAGCCACTATGGAAACAGTATGGACGCTCCATAAGAAACTGAAAATAGAGCTACCATATGATCCAGCAATCCCACTCCTGGGTGTATACTCAGAGAAAAGCTTTATTTGAAAAATTCTTTCACCCCCATGTTCATTGCAGCACTGTTTACAATAGCCAGGACATGGAAGCAACCTAAATGTTTCCCAATAGATGAATGGATAAAGAAGATATGGATACATATATACAATGGGATATTACTTAGCCATAAAAAATAATGAAATAATGCCATTTTGAGCAAAATGGATAGACCTAGAGATTGTCATCCTGAGTAAAATAAGTCTGAAAATTATGGAGAAACATCATATGATATCACTTATAGTAGGAATCTTTTAAAAAAAAAAGGTACAAATGAACTTATTTACAAAACAGAAATAGAGTTACAGATGTAGAAAATAGTCTTATGGTTACCGGGTGGGAAAGGGGGGAGAGATAAATTGTGAGATTGGGATTGACATATACACTGTTATATATAAAATAGATAACTAATAATGATCAATTGTATAGCACAGGGAACACTATATCTTTAATGACCTATATGGGAAAGGAATCTAAAAGGAGTGGATATATGTATCTGTGTAATTGATTCACTTTGCTGTACAGCATAAAGTAACCAACACTGTAAATTAACTATACTGCAACACAATACAATACAATACAATACTATACTGCAACACAATACAATACAATATAATACAATACAAAACAATACAATAAAAAGAGAGCTACCAGATGATCAGGCAGTTTCACTCCTGGGCATATATCCAGAGAAAACCATAATTAGAAAACACAGATGCACCCCAACCTTCAGTGAAACACTACTACAATGGCAAACAAATGGAAGGAACCAAAATGTCCACCAGCAGAAGAATGGATAAAGAAGATGTGGTACATATATGCAATGGAATATTACTCAGCCATAGAATGAATGAAATAATGCCTTTTGCAGCAACACAGATGGACCTAGAGACAATCATACTAAGTGAAGTAAGTCAGACAGAGAAAGACAAATATCATATGATATCACTTACAGGTAGAATCTAAAAATTGATACAAATGAATTAATTTCCCAAACGGAAACAGAGTCTCAGTAACAAACTATGGTTATCAAAGGGAAAAACTGGCTGGTAGGGATAAATCAGGAGTTTGGGATGAACATACAAACACTACTATATATAAGATAGATAAAGGATAGACAACCAACAAGATCAACTGTATAGCATATGGAACTCTAATCAGTACTCTGGGATAATCTGTATGAGAAAAGAATATGAAAGTGGGACTTCCCTGGTGGTCGAGTGGTAAAGAATCCACCTTACAGTGCAGGGAACGTGGGTTCGATCCCTGGTCAGGGAACTAGGATCCCACATGCCACAGGGAAGCTAAGCCCGCTTTCCACAACTACTGAGCTCATGCACCTCAACTAGAGAGTCCATGTGCCACAAACTACAGAGCCCACATGTGCTGCAGCCCATGCCACAACTAGAGAAGAGAAAACCCACACGCCACAACTAGAAGAGAAGCCCACGCCCTGCAATGAAAGATTCCACATGCCTCAACAAAGATCCTGAGTGCTGCAACTAAGACCTGACGCAGCCAAAAATAAATAAATAAATCTTTTTTAAAAAAGGAATATGAAAATGAATGAATATATTTATAAATGTGTATATATAACTGAATTACTTGCTGTACACCTGAAACTAACAGAACATTGTACATCAACTATACTCCAATAAAATTTAAAATTTAAAAAACTGCCTATACCTCAAAGGAAAAAAAAAGAATTCTCCATATATTTTTATGGCTTGATAGCTTACTTATTTGGTGCTTAATATTACTCCATTCTTAGAATATACTCTATTGTTTTCATTCATCTACTGAAGGACACCTTGGTTTCATTCACATTTTAGCAATATTGAATAAGCGTGCTATAAATATCCACATGCAGGTGTTTGTATGGACATATATTTTCAAATTTTTCCTGTATGTATCCATGAGAACACATGGTGGATCGTATGGTAAGAGTATGTTCAATATCGTAGAAAGTGTCAATCTGCCTACCAAAATAGCTGTATTATTTTTCATTTCCACCAATTACAAATGAGAGTTCCTATTGCCCCACATCCTCTACAACATGTGTTCTTGTCATTGTTCCACATTTTGGCCATTCTAAGAGTTATGTATTAGTATAATATTGTATTTTTAATTTTCATTTTAATGACAGCATGGATTATTCTCCCATATACTTACATGCAAAGTGTCTATTTTCTTTGGTGAGGTGTCTGTAAAGTTTGTTGGTCCACTTTTTAATTGGGCTGCTTTGTTTTTTCTACCCAATCTTAATATATTTTATTTCTTTTCTTGCCTTATCATGTTAGCAAGGACTTTGAGTAAAATACTGAAAAGGAGTGATGAAAGGGGTCATTCTTGCTTTTTACCTTAACTCAGTGAGAAAGCTTGAGGATTTATTTGTTTTACCATTAAGCATGATGTGAGATAAAAGTTTTTTGTAAATTTTTATTTACTTGAGAAAGCTTCATTTTATTTCTATTTTAATGATAGTTTTTTATGAAGTTTGGGTGTTGGATTTTTTCAAAGGTCTTCTGAATCTATTGATAATTTTCTTCTTTAGGGTGTTGATATGATAGATATAATTACTTGATTTTAGAATGTTGAACCAGCCTTGCATACCTGAGACTAATCCCTCTCAGTCATGATATACGGTTCTCTCAAAACATTGTTGGATTTGATTTGTTAACATTTTGTTGAGGATTTTTGAATCTATGTTCCTGAGTGATATCGGTCGGTAGCTTTGTTTACTATTCATATTTTTGTCTGAGTTTGGATGTTGTGATGTTGGTGTCAGACATTTACTTGGGGAAATTCTCAGTCACTTTAAAAAAGTCTTTTCTATCTCCTCTTCTATCTTTATTCTCCTCCTGCTATGCCCATTATGTATATGTCATAGCATTTTTAGTTGTTTGATTATTCTGTTCTGTTGATTTCTTTCCAACCCATTTTCTCTTTTCTTTTGAGATTTGAAGGTTTCTCTTGATATGTCTTCAAGCTCAGAGATATTTATCTTCAGTCAGCTCTTTGGCTGCTAAACAAAATATCAGAAACTTGGTAGTTCATAAACAACAAAATATTTTTTTCTCATAGTGGCTGAGGCTGAAAAGTTCAAGAACAAATTACCAACTGACTCAGTATCTGGTGAGGGCCCAGTTTCTGGTTCATAAAGTGGGTCTTGCTGTTCAATGAAATGATGGAATGGGCAATAGAGCTCCTTTGGTCTACATTTATGATGTCACTAATCCCATGTTTGAGGTCTCTGGCCTCATGACCTAATCTCTTCACGAAATCCACACCTCTTAATACCATCAACATGGGAGCTGGGTTTCAAATTCTGAAAATTAGAAGGACAAAATGTTTACAGCATAGCAGGACCACAGAGTTAACTGATTTTTCCTTTCATGTTAAAGGCTTTTCAAATTTATGTTTATTATAAAATCCCCAAAAACCTTAATTGTTAAGAATAACTCTCAGATTTTTCCTATTTTGTCAGATATTCTTTCTGGCAGACAGTGATAACACTTTTTAAACAGGGATATTGAGGCCAAGGCTTCTCAACTGCCAACAAACAAAGCATCATTCATATAGTGAAAACTTTGCACATCAAAGGATGAAAGCACTTGGGCTATATCCTTCTGCACTCACGGCTGACCAAGGGCCGGGGAGTTTGCCTCACTAACAAACTTCTTTCTAAGGGCTCCATATAAACTTTTAAGATGGAGGAGTGCATCGTGTAACACACCAATCTACTATAGATTCTGAAGCAGCAAAAAAACAAAACAAAAACAAAAGCACAAGATGATGAATCTATCCAAAGAGTTCTGTCTACATTGTTACAGTAGTTTCCCACACACTATGAACCCTTTTCAAACCCTATCAATAACTTGAACCTGTTTTATTTTTTCAACAATAATAATGTTACACTGAAGGAGTAACATGCTCTAGTGATATTACACTATCCCCTGTGCAAGTATGTGGGGATTCAAGGAGCTATGGGAGGCTATCATGAGAGGTTGCCTAGAGTAATGAGGACATTTCATTTAACGTTGGCTCTTCTGAGATCTCTACTGCCTTCTTCTCTTTGGAGCTACAGGCATCTAGATAGTGACCAGGATAAGGGACTTCTTTTTTCTGCCCATGAATGCAGCCATGATTAACCCCACAGACTTTGGTGCTTCCAGACTCCTCTGAACCTACTGACCCTCCACGCATGGCATGACATAGAAGAGGATGCTGACATGTATACCTGTATAAAACATGCTATAAATAGTTCAATTCTCCCCTTCCTCATAATTCCAAAGAACAGACTTGGATTTCTGCTTAATGCTGCTGGAGTTGATGTATAAGTTGATGGAGATACCAGGGCACACTAAGAAAGAGAGTAAGTGCACAGAAAATACAAGCAAGCACACTTCTGTGTAGTTTCAAGCAGCCTATTTGCTATATCAACCATGGTGACTATTTGACTCTTCCTCTTTTTACTAGTAGTATAACAAAAAAAAAATAAGTATATTTAGGCTGTTTTATCCTCACCTCTGACATCATCTGCATTAACATGTACAACAACAGAGGGCCCTTACCCCATGTTACCCATTACTTGGCCTAGAGAATTTCTATCTTTTCCCAGGGAATATTTTCATATTTCCCAGTCAGGTTTATGAAGAAGCCTTATCTATTTTCTTTTAAAAAGTCACATCTCTCAACGGCACCCTGTCAATCACCAAAACTGGGAAGAAATTTGAAGGGTCTTAGATTTTTCCACATTTGAAATTCCACTATTTTAGCCTGACAGTTTTATAGATTTTAGAAAAAATATTTTAGATGCCTTAGTATGAGACAAAACTTACTTTTATGACACAAACAGACAACAACAGTTTTATGTTTTTATCTATTCCTCTGTACACACAATCCCACAGGGTGATGTAAAGTAGTCCAGTTGGATGCTGTGCATGGAGTAGGTAAGGATTAAAGCTTAGAAATCTTAAGCTTCAGTCACCCGAAACTTTTAAATTAGGATGCAAGTAATTCTGTCCAGTATTTAAACAGAGCGAGACACTGTCTTTATTTTATTTGTCAGGTAATTAATCTGTCATTTGCTCCAATGAGAGAAACAATTGGCGTCTTCCATCAGTGTGTTGTAAAAAAATCCTTGACCACAGTGTGCAAGCAGAATCTGATACAAGATGTGAAAAAATGTGAGACCCTTGTGGAATCTTCTCTAAACATGTTGCAATCTCCCATTTAAAATGTGGGAATAGGGCTTCCCTGGTGGGGCAGTGGTTAAGAGTCTGCCTGCCAATGCAGGGCACACGGGTTCGAACCCTCGTCCAGGAAGATCCCACATGCCACGGAGCAACTAAGCCCGTGTGCCACAGCTGGTGAGCCTGTGCTGTAGAGCCCACGAGCCACAACTACGGAGCCTGAGAGCCACAACTACTGAAGCCCGTGCACCTAGTGCCTGTGCTCCACAATGGGAAAAGCCACCGCAGTGAGAAGCCCGCACACTGCAATGAGGAGTAGCCCCTGCTCGCCTCAACTAGAGAAAGCCCATGTGCAGCAACCAAGAACCAATGCAGCCAAAAGTAAATTTTTTTAAAAAAGATCAAGGATGATATTAAAATAAAATAAAATGTGGGAATAATGAATCCTCTGAGGAAAAAGCTCAAGGAAGGTTTTTGCTTTTGTGATACAATGGCGCTGCTAAAGATTTCAGAAGGCAAAAAGAGTTGGTGAGAATGACCATGAGACTTCAGGGAAAAGTCAGGGCCATGGAATAAGTGATGGATACCTCTGTGAATCAATGAGAGATAGAAGCAAATGAAAAGAAAGCTGAATACAACATTTTCTGAATAAAGGTAATTTTCTAGCCAGAACTGAAAAGAATTCTCACTGTGATACAACAATTTGATTTTGTTTAGATAGCTAAATTAAATTTAAAGTTTAATAATTAAATTTATTGAAGAAAAGGAAACATCTGTGGTTTAAAAATTAGTTTTGCTACAGATAAAAAGACTAACGATAAAGGGGAAATAACAAATTAGAATTTATTAAAATTAAAAACTGACAATCATCTGAAGATAGAGAAGGAGAGACAGAAAGAGAGAACACATACCAAACATATATAAAGACCTCCTAAATAAGAAGTCCTTCAATAAGAAGTTAATGCAACAGGAAAAACGTGGAAAACATACCAAATGTTATTTCAAAAATGAGAATACAGGGAAAGATGGCGGAGGAGTAAGATGCGGAGATCACCTTCCTCCCCACAAATACACCAGAAATACATCTACATGTGGAACAACTCCTACACAACACCTACTGAATGCTGGCAGAAGACCTCAGACCTCCCAAAAGGCAAGAAACTCCCCACGTATCTGGGTAGGGCAAAAGAAAAAATTAATTAAAAACAGAGACAACAGAATAGGGACGGCACCTGCACCAGTGGGAGGGAGCTGTGAAGGAGGAAAGGTCTCCACACACTAGGAAGCCCCTTCGCGGGCAGAGATTGCGGGAGGCGGAGCGGGGAGCTTCGGAGCCGCGGTGGAGAGCACAGCAACAGGGGTGCGGAGGGCAAAGCGGAGAGATTCCCGCACGGAGCATCAGGGCCGACCGGCACTCACCAGCCCGAGAGGCTTGTGTGCTCACCCGCCGGGACGGGCGGGGCTGCGAGCCGAGGCTCGGGTTTCGGTCGGAGCTCAGGGAGAGGACTGGGGTTGGCGGCTTGAACATAGCCCGAAGGGGTTAGTGCGCCACGGCTAGCCGGGAGGGAGTCCGGGGAAAAGTCTGCACCTGCTGAGGAGGCAAGAGACTTTTTCTTCCCTCTGTGTTTCCTGGTGCGCGAGGAGAGGGGTTTTAAGAGCGCTGCCTAAAGGAACTCCAGAAACGGGCGCGAGCCGCGGCTAAAAGCACGGACCCCAGAGACGGGCGAGAGACGCTAAGGCTGCTGCTGCCACCACCAAGGGGCCTGTGTGCGAGCACAGGTCACTATCCACACCCCTCTTCCGGGGAGCCTGTGCAGCCCACCACTGCCAGGTTCCCGGGATCCAGGGACAATTTCTCAGGGAGAACACACGGCGGGCCTCAGGCTGGTGCAACGTCACGCCGGCCTCTGCCACCGCAGGCCTGCCCCGCACTCCGTGCCCCTCCCTCCCCCCGGCCAGAGTGTTCCAGAGCCCCCGAGTCAGTGGCTCCTTTAACCCCGTCCTGCCTGAGCAAAAAACAGACGCCCTCCAGTGACCTACATGCAGAGGCAGGGCCAAATCGAAAGCTGAGCCCCTGTGAGCTGTGAGAATGAAGAATAAAAAGGGAAATCTCTCCCAGCAGCCTCAGAAACAGCGGATTAAAGCTCCACAATCAACTTGATGTACCCTGCCACTGTGGAATACATGAATAGACAGCGAATCATCCCAAATTGAGGAGGCGGACTTCTAGAGCAAGATCTATGATTTTTTTCCCTTTTCCTCTTTTTGTGAATGTGTATGTGTATGCTTCTGTGTGAGATCTTGTCTGTATAGGTTTGCTTCCACCATTTGTCCTAGCGTTGTATCCGTCCATTGTTTTTTTTTTTATTTTTTCCTTAATAATTAATTTTAATTTAAAGAACTCTATTATACTTTACCTTCTTTCTATCTTTCCTTCCTTCCTTCCCTCTTTTAGACAACGAATCATCCCAAACTGAGGAGGTGGACTTGGAGAGCAAGTTTTATGATTTTTTTCCCCTTTACCTCTTTTTGTGAGGGTATATGTGTATGCTTCTATGTAAGATTTTGTCTCTATAACTTTGCTTCCACCATTTGTCCTAAGGTTCTATCCGTCCCTTTTTTCTTTCCTTTTCTCTAAATAATTATTTTTTTAATTCAATAACTTTATTATACTTTATTTTATTTTACTGTATCTTCTTTCTTTCTGTATTTTTTCCTTCCTTCCCTCCTCGCTCCCTCCCTCCCTCCTTTCCTCCCTCCCTCCTTTCTTTCCTTCTTGCCTTCTTCCTTTCTTTTCTTCTTTCTTTCTTTCTTCCTTCCCTCCTTCCTTCCTTCCCTCCTTTCTTTCTTGCTTTCTTTCTTTCTTTCCTATTTCCTCCTACTTCTACTAATTCTCTCTACTTTCTCTCCCTTTTATTCTGAGCCGAGTGGATGAAAGGCTCTTGCTGCTCCAGCCAGGAGTCAGGACTCTGCCTCTGAGGTGGGAGAGCCAACTTCAGAACACTCGTCAAGAAGAGACCTCCCAGCCCCACATAATATCAAACGGCGAAAATCTCCCAGAGATCTCCATCTCAACACCAGCACCCAGCTTCACTCAACGACCAGCAAGCTACAGTGCTGGACAACCTATGCCAACCATATAGCAAAACAGGAACACAACCCCACCCACTAGCAGAGAGGCTGCCTAAAATCATAATAAGTCCACAGACACCCCAAAACACACCACCAGACGTGGACCTGCCCACTAGAGAGACAAGATCTAGCCTCATACACCACAACACAGCCACTAGTCCCCTCCACCAGGAAGCCTACACAACGCACTGAACCAACCTTAGCCACTGGAGACAGACATCAAAAACAACGGGAGCTACGAACTTGCAGCCTGCAAAAAGGTGAACCCAATCACAGTAAGATAAGCAAAATGAGAAGACAGAAAAACACACAGCAGATGAAGGAGCAGGATAAAAACCCACCAGACCTAACAAATGAAGAGGAAATAGGCAGTCTACCTGAAAAAGAGTTCAGAATAATGATAGTAAAGATGATCCAAAATCTTGGAAATAGAATGGACAAAATGCAAGAAGCAGTTAACAAGGACCTAGAAGAAATAAAGATGAAACAGACAATGATGAACAACACAATAAATGAAATGAAAAATACTCTAGATGGGATCAATAGCAGAATAAATGAGGCAGAAGAACGGATAAGTGACCTGGAAGATAAAATAGTGGAAATAACTACTGCAGAGCAGAATAAAGAAAAAAGAATGAAAAGAACTGAGGACAGTCTCAGAGACCTCTGGGACAACATTAAACGCACCAACATTCGAATTATAGGGGTTCCAGAAGAAGAAGAGAAAAAGAAAGGGACTGAGAAAATATTTGAAGAGATTATAGTTGAAAACTTCCCTAATATGGGAAAGGAAATCGTTAATCAAGTCCAGGAAGCACAGAGAGTCCCATACAGGATAAATTCAAGGAGAAATACGCCAAGACACATATTAATCAAACTGTCAAAAACTAAATACAAAGAAAGCATATTAAAAGCAGCAAGGGAAAAACAACAAATAACACACAAGGGAATCCCCATAAGGTTAACAGCTGATCTCTCAGCAGAAACTCTACAAGCCAGAAGGGAGTGGCAGGACATACTGAAAGTGATGAAGGAGAAAAACCTGCAACCAAGATTACTCTACCCAGCAAGGATCTCATTCAGATTTGATGGAGAAATTAAAACCTTTACAGACAAGCAAAAGCTGAGAGAGTTCAGCACCACCAAACCAGCTTTACAACAAATGCTAAAGGAACTTCTCTAGACAAAAACACAAGAGAAGGAAAAGTCCTATAATAACGAACCCAAAACAATTTAGAAAATGGGAATAGGAACATACATATCGATAATTACCTTAAATGTAAATGGACTAAATGCTCCCACCAAAAGACACAGATTGGCTGAATGGATACAAAAACAAGACCCATATATATGCTGTCTACAAGAGACCCACTTCAGACCTAGAGACACATACAGACTGAAAGTAAGGGGATGGAAAAAGATATTCCATGCAAATGGAAACCAAAAGAAAGCTGGAGTAGCAATTCTCATATCAGACAAAATAGACTTTAAAATAAGGACTATCAGAAGAGACAAAGAAGGACACTACATAATGATTAAGGGATCGATCCAAGAAGAAGATATAACAATTGTAAATATTTATGCACCCAACATAGGAGCACCTCAATACATAAGGCAAAAACTAGCAGCCATAAAAGGGGAAATCGACAGTAACACATTCATAGTAGGGGACTTCAACACCCCACTTTCACCAATGGACAGATCATCCAAAATGAAAATAAATAAGGAAACACAAGCTTTAAATGATACATTAAACAGGATGGACTTAATTGATATTTATAGGACACTCCATCCAAAAACAACAGAATACACATTTTTCTCAAGTGCTCATGGAACATTCTCCAGGATAGATCATATCTTGGGTCACAAATCAAGCCTTGGTAAATTTAAGAAAATTGAAATTATATCAAGTATCTTTTCCGACCACAACGCCATGAGATTAGATATCAATTATAGGAAAAGAGCAGTAAAAAATACAAACACATGGAGGCTAAACAATACACTACTTAGTAACGAAGTGATCACTGAAGAAATCAAAGAGGAAATTAAAAAATACCTAGAAACAAATGACAATGGAGATACAACGACCCAAAACCTATGGGATGCAGCAAAAGCAGTTCTAAGAGGGAAGTTTATAGCAATACAAGCCCACCTTAAGAAGCAGGAAACATCTCGAATAAACAACCTAACCTTGCACCTCAAGCAATTAGAGAAAGAAGAACAAAAAAACCCCAGAGTTAGCAGAAGGAAAGAAATCATAAAAATCAGATCAGAAATAAATGAAAAAGAAATGAAGGAAACAATAGCAAAGATCAATAAAACTAAAAGCTGGTTCTTTGAGAAGATTAACAAAATTGATAAACCATTAGCCAGACTCATCAAGAAAATAAGGGAGAAGACTCAAATCAATAGAATCAGAAATGAAAAAGGAGAAGTAACAACTGACACTGCAGAAATACAAAAAATCATGAGGGATTACTACAAGCAACTCTATGCCAATAAAATGGACAATCTGGAAGAAATGGACAAATTCTTAGAAATGCACAAACTGCCAAGACTGAATCAGGAAGAAATAGAAAATATGAACAGACCAATCACAAACACTGAAATTGAAACTGTGATTAAAAATCTTCCAACAAACAAAAGCCCAGGACCAGATGGCTTCACAGGCGAATTCTATCAAACATTTAGAGAAGAGCTAACACCTATTCTTCTCAAACTCTTCCAAAATATAGCAGAGGGAGGAACACTCCCAAACTCATTCTACGAGGCCACCATCACCTTGATACCAAAACCAGACAAGGATGTCACAAAGAAAGAAAACTACAGGCCAATATCACTGATGAACATAGATGCAAAAATCCTCAACAAAATACTAGCAAACAGAATCCAACAGCACATTAAAAGGATCATACACCATGATCAAGTGGGGTTTATTCCAGGAATGCAAGGATTCTTCAATATACGCAAATCTATCAATGTGATTAACCATATTAACAAATTGAAGGAGAAAAACCATATGATCATCTCAATAGATGCAGAGAAAGCTTTTGACAAAATTCAACACCCATTTATGATAAAAACCCTGCAGAAAGTAGGTGTAGAGGGAACTTTCCTCAATATAATAAAGGCCGTATATGACAAGCCCACAGCCAACATCATCCTCAATGGCGAAAAACTGAAAGCATTTCCACTAAGGTCAGGAACAAGACAAGGTTGCCCACTCTCACCACTCTTATTCAACATAGTTTTGGAAGTTTTAGCCACAGCAATCAGAGAAGAAAAGGAAATAAAAGGAATCCAAATCGGAAAAGAAGAAGTAAAGCTGTCACTGTTTGCAGATGACATGATACTCTACATAGAGAATCCTAAAGATGCTACCAGAAAACTACTAGAGCTAATCAATGAATTTGGTAAAGTAGCAGGATACAAAATTAATGCACAGAAATCTCTGGCATTCCTATATACTAATGATGAAAAATCTGAAAGTGAAATCAAGAAAACACTCCCATTTACCATTGCAACAAAAAGAATAAAATATCTAGGAATAAACCTACCTAAGGAGACAAAAGACCTGTATGCAGAAAATTATAAGACACTGATGAAAGAAATTAAAGATGATACAAACAGATGGAGAGATATACCATGTTCTTGGATTGGAAGAATCAACATTGTGAAAATGACTCTACTTCCCAAAGCAATCTATAGATTCAATGCAATCCCTATCAAACTACCACTGGCATTTTTCACAGAACTAGAACAAAAAATTTCACAATTTGTATGGAAACACAAAAGACCCCGAATAGCCAAAGCAATCTTGAGAACAAAAAATGGAGCTGGAGGAATCAGGCTGCCTGACTTCAGACTATACTACAAAGCTACAGTAATCAAGACAGTATGGTACTGGCACAAAAACAGAAAGATAGATCAATGGAATAGGATAGAAAGCCCAGAGATAAACCCATGCACATATGGTCACCTTATCTTTGATAAAGGTGGCAGGAATATACAGTGGAGAAAGGACAGCCTCTTCAATAAGTGGTGCTGGGAAAATTGGATAGGTACATGTAAAAGTATGAGATTAGATCACTCCCTAACACCATACACAAAAATAAGCTCAAAATGGATTAAAGACCTAAATGTAAGGCCAGAAACTATCAAACTCTTAGAGGAAAACATAGGCAGAACACTCTATGACATAAATCACAGCAAGATCCTTCTTGACCCATCTCCTAGAGTAATGGAGATAAAAACAAAAATAAACAAATGGGACCTAATGAAACTTCAAAGCTTTTGCACAGCAAAGGAAACCATAAACAAGACCAAAAGACAGCCCTCAGAATGGGAGAAAATATTTGCAAATGAATCAACTGACAAAGGATTAATCTCTAAAATTTACAGGCAGCTCATGCAGCTCAATAACAAAAAAATAAACAACCCAATCCAAAAATGGGCAGAAGACCTAAATAGACATTTCTCCAAAGAAGATATACAGACTGCCAACAAACACATGAAAGAATGCTCAACATCATTAATCATTAGAGAAATGCAAATCAAAACTACAATGAGATATCATCTCACACCAGTCAGAATGGCCATCATCAAAAAATCTAGAAACAATAAATGCTGGAGAGGGTGTGGAGAAAAGGGAACACTCTTGCACTGCTGTTGGGAATGTGAATTGGTTCAGCCACTATGCTGAACAGTATGGAGGTTCCTTAAAAAACTACAAATAGAACTACCATAGGACCCAGCAATCCCACTACTAGGTATATACCCTGAGGAAACCAGAATCCAGAAAGAGTCATGTACCAAAATGTTCATTGCAGCTCTATTTACAATAGCCCGGAGATGGAAACAACCTAAGTGCCCATCGTCGGATGAATGGATAAAGAAGATGTGGCACATATATACAATGGAATATTACTCAGCCATAAAAAGAAACGAAATTGAGCTATTTGTAATGAGGTGGATAGATCTAGAGTCTGTCATACAGAGTGAAGTAAGTCAGAAAGAGAAGGACAAATACCATATGCTAACACATATATATGGAATTTAAGGAAAAAAAAATGTTATGAAGAACCTAGGGGTAAAACAGGAATAAAGACACAGACCTACTGGAGAACAGACTTGAGGATATGGGGAGGGGGAAGGGTGAGGTGTGATAGGGCGAGAGAGAGACATGGACATATATATACTAACAAACGTAAGGTAGATAGCCAGTGGGAAGCAGCCGCATGGCACAGGGAAACCGGCTCGGTTCTTTGTGGCTGTCTGGAGGGGTGGGATAGGGAGGGTGGGAGAGAGGGAGACAAAGAGGGAAGAGATATGGGAACATATGTATATGTATAACTGATTCACTCTGTTATAAAGCAGAAACTAACACACCATTGTAAAGCAATTATACCCCAATAAAGATGTTAAAAAAAAAAAGAATTAAAGTGGAAAGGAAAATACATTCCTTGTAATTAAAACCAGTAAAACAATTAGCACATAATATACATCTTAGATAAGGTAGTTTTAAAGCTTAAACAATTTGCCATTATTGTAACTAGCATCATTATCCCAATTTCTTGAAAAATATTTCAATACTTTTTTATTTCAAAAAATATTTCAAGTTTTTTCTTTGCATTTTTGTGGTCTAATACATAGTAAATACTTAGGTACTAACCAATCTAAAAATGTATTTTTTTAAAGCCCACCAAAATTGAATCAAAAAGAAATAAATAACTGGTACAGACTGATCACTAGTGCTGAAATAGAATCTGTAATAATAATAAGAAAAAACCTCCCTATAAACAAAAGTCCAGGGACAGATGGCTTCACAGGTGAATTCTACCAAATATACAAAGAAGAACTTATATGATCCTTCTCAAACTCTTCCAAAAGTTTGAAGGGAAGGAACACCCCCAGTGGTATTTTTTGAAGCCACCATCACCCTGATACCAAAATCCAGCAAAGATGCTACCAAAAAAAGAAAAAAAAAAATACAGGCCAATATCTTTGATAAATATAGATGCAGAAATTCTCAACAGAATATTAGAAAACCAAATCCAACAACACATAAAAGAGATTATACACCATGACCAAGTTAGATTCATCCCAGGGTCACAAGGATTGTTCAACATATGCAAATCAATCAATGTGATACACCACATCAACAAAAGAAAAACAAAAACCAAATGATCACCTCAATAGATACAGAAAAATCATTAGATAAGATTCAACATCCATTAATGATAAAAAAAAAATACTCTTATAAAATTGTATATAGAGGGAACATAATAAAAGCTATTTATGACAAAATAGCCAATACAATACTCATCAGTGAAAAGCTAAAAAGCCTTCCCACTAAAATCTGGAACAAGATAAGGATGCCCACTCTCACCACTTCTATTCAACATAGTATTGGCTGTCCTAGCTGCAGCAATCTGACAAGAAAAAGAAATGAATGATATCCAAATTGGAAGGGAAGAGGAAAATTTTTCATTATATGCAGATGACATACTATATATAGAAAACCCTAAAGACTCCACCAGAGCTATAGAACTAATAAGTGAATTCAGCAAAGTAGCAGATACAAGATTAACAATCAGAAATGGGTTGCATTTCTTTAAACTAACAATGAAATAACAGAAAGTGAATGTAAACATATGGCCCCTTTCAAATCACATCAAAAGATAAAATACTTAGGAATACACCTCACGAAAATGGTGAAAGACTTATATGCCGAGAAAAATATTAATTAAAAAATTGAAGATGATTCAAAGAAATGGAAAGGTGTCCCATGTCTTGGACTGCAAATGATGATACTGACAAGGGCTTAATTTCCAAAATATACAAACAGCTCATACAACTCAACAAAACAAAAAATAACTCAATCGAAAAATGGGCAGAAGACCTAAATAGACATTTCTCCAAAGAAGACATACAAAGGGCCAAAAGGCACATAAAAAGATGCTCATCATCACTAATTATTAGAGAAATGTAAATCAAAACTACAATGATTTACCACTTCATACTGGCCAGAATGGCCATCATTAAAAACTCTACAAGTGACAAATGCAGGAGGGAGTGTGGAGAAAAGGGAACTCTCCTACACTGTTGGTGGCAATATAAATTACTGCAGCCACTATGGAAAATAGTACGGAGGTTTCTCAAAAACTAAAACAATGATCCAGCAATCTCACTCCTGGGCATATATCCAGACAGAACTATAATTCAAAAATATACACTCACCCCTATGTTCATATCTGCAATATTTATAATAGCCAAGACATGGAAACAACCCAGAGCTTAACATACTAAGTGAATTATGTCAGAAAGAGAAAGACAAATACCATATAATATCACTTATATGTGGAATCTAAAACATGACATAAATGAACATATCTATGAAACAGAAACAGCCTCACAGATATAGAAAACTGACTTGTGTTTGCTAAGGAGGGGTGAGGAAAGGAATGGGAGTTTGGGAATAGCAGATGCAAACTATTATATATAGGATGGATAAACAACAAGGTCCTACTGTATAATAGAGAGAACTATAGTTAATATTCTGTGATAAATCATAATGGAAAAGAACATGAAAAGAATACATATATTTAGTTATATATATATATGTTTTATATATATATGTATCTCAATCATTTTGCTGGAGAGCCAAAATTAATGCAACATTGTAAGTCAACTATAATGCAAAAAATTTTTAAATGCAAAAAAATGCATGTGTACAAAAGGTTCAATATATACCAATTATGTTACATTACATTGTTTTTCAAAATAAAGAATTTTTGATATTTTACATCAACTTCATAATATAAATGCAGAAAACTTTTTTTCCTAAAGTTCAGAAATAGCCATTTTGCTCACTTGATAAAGTATAAACCACTAACTTCATAAAAAACAGATACATGACTTCTTTCCTCCAAAGAAATATTTCTCCACCTTTGCAAGATTAATAGACTGTTCCACCATGAATAACTTTCTACAATAGAGATATGAGATTTGCATCCTGAAATCTCTCTTGCAAAAATGCCCAATTAGCATTCAAGCAATACAGAAAAGAAATGCTTTTTTACAGATCTCATACTCCTTGCAATTGTACTAAAGATACTATGTTTTTTCCCCCATATATCCACTCTTTCTTTTGTTTAAGATTCTTTTCCCATATAGGGTATTACAGAGTATTCAGTAGAGTTCCCTGTGCTATACAGTAGGTCCTTATTAATTATCTATTTTATATACAATAGTGTGTACATGTCAGTCCCAATCTCTCAATTTATCCCTCCCCCAACTTATCCCCTGGTAACCATAAGTTTGTTTCCTACATCTGTGACTCTACCTTGTTTTGTAAATAAGTTCATTTATACCCTTTTCTTCAGATTCCACATATAAGCAATATCATATGATATTTGTCTTCCTGTGTCTGACTTACTTCACTCAGTATGACAATCTCTAGGTCCATCCATGTTGCTGCACATGACATTGTCTTGTTTTTTTATGGCTGAGTAATATTCCATTGTATATATGTACCACATCTCCTTCATCCATTCCTCTGTTGATGGACATTTAGTTTACCTCCATGTCCTAGCTATTGTAAATAGTGCTGCAATGAACACTGGGGTGCATGTATCTTTTCCAATTATGGTTTTTGCTGGGAATATGCCCAGGAGTGGGATTCCTGAGTCATATGGTAGTTCTATTTTAGTTTTGAAAGGAGCCTCCATAATGTTCTCCATAGTTGCTGTGCCAATATATATTCCCACAAACAGTGTAGGAGGGTTCCCTTTTCTCCACTCCCTCTCCAGCATTTACTGTTTGTAGATTTTTTGATGATGACCATTCTGACCGGTGTGAGGTGATACCATATTGTAGTTTTGATTTCATTTCTCTAATAATTAGTGATGAGCATCTTTTCATGTGCTTTTTGGCCATCTGTATGTCTTCTTCAGAGAAATGTCTATTTAGACATTCTGCCAAGTTTTTGATTGGGTAATATTTTTGATATTGAGCTGCATGATCTGCTTGTATATTTTGGAGATAAATCCTTTGTCAGTTGCTTCATTTACAAATATTTCCTCCCATTCTGAGGGTTGTCTTTTCATCTTGTTTATGGTTTCCTTTTCTGTGCAAAAGCTTTTACGTTTCATAAGGTCCCATCTGCTTACTTTTTTTTTTTTTTTTTTCTTGTTTTTTTTTTTTTTTTTTTTTTTTTTTTTTTTTGCGGTACACGGGCCTCTCACTGCTGCAGCCTCTCCCATTGCAGAGCACAGGCTCCGGATGCACAGGCCCAGCAGCCGTGGCCCACGGGCCCAGCCACTCTGTGGCACGTGGGATCCTCCTGGACCGGGGCAAGAATCCGCAGCGCCCACATTGGCAGCATACCCCCAACCACTGCGCCACCAGGGAAGACCCCCATCTGCTTACTTTTGTTTTTACTTTCATTACTCTAGGAGGTGGATCAAAAAATATCTTGCTGCGATTTATGTCAGAGTGTTCTGCCTATGTTTTCCTCTAAGAATTTTATAGTGTCTGGCCTTACGTTTAGGTCTTTAGTCCATTTTGAGTTTACTTTTGTGTATGGTGTTAGGAAGTGTTCTAATTTCATTCTTCTACACGTAGCTGTCCAGTTTTCTCAGCACCTCTTATCAAAGAGACTGTCTTTTCTCCATTGTATATTCTTGCCTCCACTGTCATAGATTAGGTGACCATATGTATGTGGATTTATCTTTGGGCTTTCTATCCTGTTCCATTGATCTATATTTCTGCTTTTGTGCTAGTAGCATACTCTTTTGATGACTGTAGCTTTGTAGTATAGTCTGAAGTCAGGCAGCCTGATTCCTCTAGTTCCATTTTTATTTCTCAAGATTGTTTTGGCTATTCAGGGTCTTTTGTGTTTCCATATAAATAGTAAACTTTTTCGTTCTAATTCTGTGAAAAATGCCATTGGTAGTTTGATAGAGATTGCATTGAATCTGTGTAGCTTGCTTTGTGTAGTATAGTTATTTTCACAATATTGATTCTTCCACTCCATGAATATGATATATCTCCCCATCTGTTTGTATCATCTTTGATTTCTTTCATCAGTATCTTACATAGTTTTCTGAGTACATGTCTTTTGCCTCCTTAGGTAAGTTTATTCCTAGGTATTTTGTTCTTTTTGTGTGAAGGTAAATGGGATTGTTTCTTTAACCTCTCTTTCTGGTCTTTCGTTGTTAGTGTATAGGAATGCAAGAGATTTCTGTGTATTAATTCTGTATCCTGCAACTTTACCAAATTCATTGATGAACTGTAGTAGCTTTCTGGTAGCATTTTTAGGATTTTCTATGTATAGTGCCATGATATATGCAAACAGTGACAGTTTTCCTTCTTTTCTGATTTGGATTTCTTTTTTTTCTTTTTCTTCTCTGATTGCCATGGCTAGGAATTTCAAAACTATGTTGAATAATAGTGACGAAAGTGGACATCCTTGTCTTGTTTCTGATCTTAAAGGAAATGCTTTCAATTTCTCACCATTGAGAACAATTTTTGCTGTCGGTTTGTCATATATGGCCTTTATTATGTTGAGGTAGTTTCCCTATATGCCCACTTTCTGGAGAGTTTTTTTTTTTTTTTTTTTTTTTTTGCGGTATGCAGCCCTCTCACTGTTGTGGCCTCTCCCGTTGCAGAGCACAGGCCCCGGATGCGCAGATCCAGCGGCCATGGCTCATGGGTCCAGCCGCTCCACAGCATGGGGGATCCTCCCGGACTGGGGCACGAACCCGCATCCCCTGCATCGGCAGGTGGACTCTAAACCACTGTGCCACCAGAGAAGCCCCATGGAGAGTTTTTATTATAAATAGGTGTTGAAATTTTTCAAAAGCTTTTTCTGCATCTATTGAGATGATCATATGGTTTTTATTCTTCAGTTTGTTAATATGGTGCATCACATTGATTGATTTGCATATATTGAGAAACCCTTACATCCCTGGGTTAAATCCCACTTGATCATGTGTATGATCCTTTTAATGAGGTGTTGGATTCTGTTTTCTAGTATTTTGTTGAGGATTTTTGCATCTATGTTCATCAGAGATATTGACCTGTAATTTTCTTTTTGTTGTGGTATCTTTGTCTGATTTTGGTATCAGGGTGATGGTGGCCTCTTAGGATCAGGTTGGGAGTGTTCCTCCCTCTGCAATTGTTTGGAATAGTTTGAGAAGAATAGGTGTTAACTCTTCTCTAAATGTTTGATAGTGCCTGTGAAGCCATATGGTCCTGGACTTTTGTTTGTTAGCAGATTTTTAATCACAGTTTTAATTTCATTACTTGTGCTAGGTCTGTTTATATTTTCTATTTCTTTCCAGTTCAGTCTTGGAAGGGTGTACCTTTCTAAGAATTTGTCCATTTCTTCCAGGTTGTCCATTTTATTGGGATATAGTTGCTTGTCGTAGTCTGTTATGATCTTTTGTATTTCTGTGGTGTCGGCTGTAACTTCTTTTTCATTTCTAATTTGATTGATATGAGTTCTCTCTATGTTTTCCTTGATGAGTCTGGCTAAAGGTTTATCAATTTTGTTTACCTTCTCAAAGAATGAACTTTTAGTTTCATTGATCTTTGCTATTGTTTTCTTCATCTCTATTTCATTTACTTCTGATCTTTTCTTTATGATTTCTTTCCTTCTACTAACTTTAGGTTTTGTTTGTTCTTCTTTCTCTATTTGCTTTAGGTTTAAGGATATATTTATTTGAGATTTTTCTTGTTTCATGAGGTAAGATTGTATTGCTATAAACTTCCCTCTTAGAAGTGCTTTTGCTGCATCCCATGGGTTTTGGATTTTCATGTTTTTGTTGTCATTTGTCTCTAGGTATTTTTTAAAATCCGCTTTGATTTCTTCAATGATCCATTGATTATTTAGTAACATATTGTTTAGCTTCCATGTGTATGTGTTTTTTACAGTTTTTTGTTTCTGTAATTGATTTCTAATATCATAGCATTGTGGCCAGAAAAGATGCTTGATGTGATTTCAATTTTTAAAAATTTACCAAGGCTTGATTTGTGACCCAAGATGTGATCTATCCTGGAGAATATTTCATGTGCACTTGAGAAAAAAGTTTATTCTGTTGCTTTTTTATGGAATGTCCTATAAATATCAATTAAGTCTATCTGGTCTAATATGTCATTTAAGGCTTGTGTTTCCTTATTAATTTTCTCTCTGGATGATCTATCCACTAGTGTAAGTGGGGTGTTAAAATCCCCTACTATTGTTGTAAAGCAATATGGAATTTTAAAATATTTCATTCAATATGAATAATAAATATATTCCATATATCTGCAAAGAAATCATTGTAAGACTAAATAGATACACATTATTTTAGCAGTGTGAATTTGGGACAAATACACTTTATCCATTCACACGTACCTGGGTGTATAGCTATTGTCTTATTTCCCTTCAAATCTAAGGATCCTTCTTTTGCTCCATGAAGGTGATCAGTTCCAGTGGGTAAAAGGGAGGGGATAGTGCCCTGCAGATGCCAGACCTCCTGGCCCCAGCAGTGCAGCTGCTCTGCTGCACCTGTGACATTGGGTCAGAGAGGAAGTGGCTATTTCTATGCTCAGTGCTCAGAACAGTGGGTACTAAGAATGGTTTGTAGCTGGACACAGCAAAAAAAGAAAAAAAGTGACCAGTTGTGACTTAGTAACAACAAGACTTCTTCAACAGAAAAAGCAACACACGTTTTGGTAGAGGTTTTTCTATTTCCAGTCTAATATTATGATCAGGTGATAAGAGAAGGAAGAGTAAAATAGTCTAGAATATTATTTCCCAAAATATTCTTTTTGTTTTTTGTTTTTTGTGGTACACAGGCCTCTCACTGTTGTGGCCTCTCCCATTGTGGAGCACAGGATCCGGATGCACAGGCTCCGTGGCCATGGCTCACGGGCCCAGCTGCTCCACAGCATGTGGGATCTTCCCGGACTGGGGCACAAACCTGTGTCCCCTGCATCGGCAGGCAGACTCTCAACCACTGCACCACCAGGGAATCCCAAATACTGATTTTTGAAAGAACCTTTATTATAGTAGACAACAGCAAAAAAATCAGATCCTGGGATCTATATTCAAGTAATGCTGAGTCAAAATTATGGGTGGAAATCTGATTTTAAAATGGAGGCAACACTATTTTATACAAATGATCCTATAGAATTGCCACTAATCTAAAGTGAAGGATGCAGATTACCTCAAGTAAGAGGAAGATTAGAATTATGATGAATTATCACCAAGCCCTTCTATCTATACCCACAGACTCCCAAATTTCCCCAAAAAGTTTGTATCTGAAACTCTATTGTAGGAAGCAGAAGATTCCAGGAGACATTCTACAAATGAAGGAACCTTGACTCTGTGGGTAGATAAGGAATTCTGGAAGGAAGGTATCCTCACCCAAGGAGACTAGGTTCCTATAAATATCTAACAACACATCCCTTTGCAATTCCCATTCATCAATGTCCAGTCATTCCTACTCCTCTTCAGAGAAATCTATAGCCACATCCTGGATGTCGGTAGTCCCTAAAATAAAAAGTATATACGGAAAAGGGAACCCTCTTACACTGTTGGTGGGAATGTAAATTATTACAGCCACTGTGGAGAACAGTGTGGAGGTTCCTTAAAAAACTAAAAATAGTACTACCATATGACCCAGCAATCCTACTCCTGGGCACATACCCAGAGAAAAACATAATTCAAAAAGATACATGAATCCCTATGTTCATTGCAGCACTATTTATGATAGCCAGGACATGGAAGCAACCTAAATGTCCATCAACATAGGAATGGATAAAGAAGATGTGGTACATATATACAATGGGATATTACTCAGACATAAAAAGGAACAAAATTGTTTCATTTGCAGAGACGTGGATGGACAGAGTGAGGTAAGTCAGAAAGAGAAAAACAAATATTGTATAGTATTGCTTATATGTGGAACCTAGAAAATTCATACAGATGAACTTATTTACAAAGCAGAAAGAGAGACACAGACATAGAGAACAAACATATGGATACCAAGGGGGTAAGGTGGGATGAATTGGGAGATTGAGATTGACGTATATACACTACCAAATTTAAAATAGATAACTAATGAGAACCTATTGTATAGCAAAGGGAACTCTACTCAATGCTCTGTGCTGACCTAAATGGGAAGAAAATCCAAAAAAGTGGGGATATATGTATATGAATAGCTGATTCACTTTGCTATACAGCAGAAACTAACACAACATTGTAAAGCAAATATACTCCAATAAAAACTAATAAAAGTAAGTACATATGCCATGTGGGCCATAGGAAGAATTCATAATGGAACCCAAGATGAAAACAGCAAGTTAAGAGAACTGGTTTTAATTATGAGAGTGTCATGTATTATCCAATAATATAATTGTTTACAAAGTAATATTCTCTACTGTGTTTCTAACTACAAGAAAAGGGGATGACATGAGATCAACAAAACCACTGTAGAGACTGTAGTTATCTGGAAGAAAAATTATAAAGTGATGGTCCCAACACAGGCATATGCATTTTTGACTGTTCTGTTTATATCATATTGGATAAATTTTGTATATTTCTCATATGGTAAGAACATTGTGAGTTAGAAAGATACCTTTCAATTTTTAATGGATATACATGTACACTGGGGATATTGTAAAATTGCAGATTCCAATTCAGTAGTTCTGGGGTCAGGCCTGAATTCCACTTTTTTAACAAGCTCAATTTTAGCTAGTGATGCCACAGGCTCTGATTCATTAAACAACTTTGAATAGCAGAGATAGGAACGAAAAGTAAGAATTCATAGTTAACTTGAAACTGAAAGAGTTTTATGGATTTACGTGTTTAATAGAATAGTAAGTATAACAGCAACAATCCTTTTTTAATATTTACTTGTACTATATATCTTTATAACAATTTTTGAAAAGTACTGAATGCACCACATGAATAGTTTTTATAGTTTACGAAAAATAATATTACAATTCCTCTTTTTTGAGATATTTTGTCAAACCCTCAGTAAATATTAGAGCTTCTGTTTTACTCCAGTTTACCTGAAGTAGAATTTGTTTAAAAACACAGAAATAGACAAAGACAACCCTAATTAATGTCTACAGAAGTTTCTTTAACTAGGAAGAATAAGAGTAACAAGAAAAAGTGGATTAAATATTGCTGACATTTCATACATACAGACATACATTTAAATGGGCACTTTGTACATATTAAAAGTCATACTGAGGAAAATATTCATGTCGGTGAAATCAAAATCATTTTTAATTGAGTTAGTCTTATAAATCTATTTGTGGATTACATTCTTTGTTTTTAAAATACACTAGGGTGAGAACATACACAATGATATAAAGTAAATTAGTGCTCTTGTTTTTGAGTCTTTTATTTCTTTGAAAAACTTTATCATTTGTGCTGAGCTATATTTCAGAAACTGAACACTGTTGAACATAGTTAAGTAATATGATTCTTGTAAACTTTTTGGAAAATGCAAAGAAGCGACAAAGAATATTAAATCTGAGATATGAGTGTTGAGTATAATGAATACTATCAGATCATATGTTCGACTAGTGAAAACCTCCACTTGCAAAGTGCAGTATCTCTACTCAATGCAGTTGAGAGTTCATATTTCGAAGCCAACGACAAGCAAAGAGAAACTAGAAAGAAATGGTGTTTCTACAATGACTGAGATGGTATATGCACATACCTCACTAAATATTTCAAGACCCTTATTAAAGATAAATAGGAAAAAAGAATGAATTTCTTAGTCCTGGAAGGTCACAGAAGGCACCTTGAACCAGCAAATATCAGGTGTAATGGGAGAAATAAATAGCAGGTGACCGAAGCAGAATGAAAGACACACTATCTCTACTTGGGTATTTTTGCCACAATAAGGAAAATCATAATCTGAATCTATCATGAAAATGTTAGGTTTAAGCAAATTTAAACCCAAATATACCTCCCATATTCTGTATTCCTAATAGCCCATTTAAATAGTCTTTCTTACCAATATAGAGAATGGTCTCTCATACTATTTATTTTTAGAACTTTCTGAAGAATTCAAGACCATTAAGGTCATCTGTATATATGAGTATTTTCTTAATCCTGTTTCAAATAGCTGATGTAGCATCCAGTTGTAAACTAATCACACAGTTCCCTCTACTTTCTGAAGATCCCAACAGTGAACCCCATAGCACTGGGAATCTTGTATATCCATGCCTTCCCGTCTTCATCTCTCACAAAGGGAGTATTTTCAATACCTGAAAGTTATTAATTCATGGAGATAATTCTCCATGCTCTATTGGGAGCCTGGATGCAGACAATGGGGAAAAGGCTCTGGGACAGAAGAGAGAAGTATTTTTAAAAACTGATTTCATTTGGGACAAGATGGCAGAGTAAAAGGACCTTGCACTCACCTCCTCTCACAAGCACACCAAAATCACAGCTAACCACTCAACAACCACTGATACAAAAGGAGTGTAATTTACCAATAAAGTATATCTACAACCAAAGACTTAAAGAAGAAACCATGAGATGGTAGGAGGGGCACACTCATGATATAATCAAACCCCATACCACCCAGTGGGCAAACCAAAAATGAGAATAAATTATACCACAGAAGTTCTCCCACGGGAGTGAGAGCTAATAAATGAATTCTGGAAAGCTTCAGGATACAAAATAAATAGACAAAAACATTTATCCTCCTAGACAGCTAGTAGTGAACCATCAGAGAGGGAAATTAAGAAAACTCAGTTACAATAACATCAAAAGAACAAAATGCTTAAGAATAAATTTAACCAAAGATGTGAAAGACCTGCACAATGAAAATGTTAAAATATTGATGAAGAAATTGAAGATGCAAATAAATGGAAAGAGATCCTGTGTTCATGGATGGAAAGCATTGGTCATTCTGAAGTGTCCATTCTATCCAAACATACACATTCAAAGCAATTCCTGCTAAAATTCCAATAGCATTTTTCACAGAAACTGAACAAACAATCCTAACATTTATGTGGAATCACAAAGGACGCTGAACAGCCAAGGAGGTCCTGAGAAAGGAGAACAGCAGCTGGAGGAAACTCACTGCCTGACTTCAAACCATATTACGGAACTACATAAGGAAACCATGTCAAAATGTCTGCACCACACACAAAATTAAATAAAACAACTATTTTCTACATCAAGCCCTTCCTCTGCTGGATCCTCTGCAGATGGACCCCCTCCCCCCAGGCAGTCAGCCATGCACCGGAAGCTTCTCCCCACTTTCCTCACCTTTTCCTCCCATGGAAACTGAGTGCCTCTCAGTGTGGACAGAGCCCCATGCTGTCCTGAAGCCAAATCCCAGGCGGGTCCTGAGGAGGCCAAGACTGTGGGCAGAACAGGCAGGTGCTGCACTGGTAAGAGGGGCGGGCTTGTCGCCCTCTGCTGGCGAAGACTGGGAAATGCAGACCGCACCCCCCACAGTTCAGTGGAGGCCAAGTTCCCAGGAGGCTGGCCGTCCTGCT
>NW_006792323.1:2381792-2399047 GCF_000442215.2 Lipotes vexillifer | reverse complement strand
CCTGCTGAATCCACTCACCTTTGGGAATTCAAATGGACGGAGGCAAATATCACATAACTTTTCAAAAAACAGTTACAGAACAGTTAGAAACCATATGCAGTGAACAGACTGTAGACACAAACTTCACAGCTTACATCAACAGTCATGCAAAATTGCCCACAGACACATTTAACATAGAACACTATAAAAAATATTATAGAAGAAATCTATATGACCATGGGTTTGGTCACACAGATGATGAGCTTTGACTTTTAACACACAACACAAAAAGCCAACACACAAAATGAAAAAAGTTAATAACATATAAAATTAAAAATTTCTACTCCATGAAATAACTTCTTGAGAAAGCCAAAAGACAAGCAAAAAACTGGAAGAAAAATATTTTCAAAACACATATCTGATAAAGAATTTGTACTCAAATCATACAAAGAAGTATACCACAAATAACTACATTAAAAATGGGTAAAGATCTGAACAGATATCTTGCCAAAGAAGATAAACAGATAATAAATGGACAAAAATATGTGCAACATCTTTTATCATTAGGGACACAAAGTAAAACAACAATACAGCACTACACACCTATGAGAACTGCTAAGCTCTTCCCACAATGACAATACCAATTACTGTAGGATGGGGAACAACAGAAACTCTATTTAATTGCTGATGCAATGCATAAAAGACCTCTTGAGGTACAGTTTGGCAGGATTTTCCAAAGCTAAACAAGTCTCACACCTTGATATCCATCCATCTGCAGTATTTACACAACTGCTTTAAAAAACTATATCCAAACAAAAATGAGGATGCTGCTCTGTACACAAACTCTACTCATGATATCTCAACCTTAAAGGTATCAGTATGTCTTTAGTAGATGAATGCATAAGCAAATTGGGGGACATCCATGTGAAAGGGAGCAGAATATGACTCCCTGAGTTATGAGATTTCAAGAGACTCCAAAGAACTAAGACAATTTTTAAAAAGAAATTCAAATTTGGAGGCTCATACTTTCCAATTTCAAACGTTAGTACAAAGCATCAGTAGATAAAACACTGTGATAACAGCATAAAGATATACATAGAGTTGAATGGATTTGAATGGAGATTCCACAAATAAACCCATCCATCTAGGAAGAACTGATTTAGATAACATCATTAAATTGGGGGAAAATGGTATTTTCAACAAATGATGCTAGGCAACTGGCTATCCAAAGGCAGGGAAATGAAATTGGACCCTTACCTCATACCACATACAAAAAGGTATCTCAAAATATATACAAAGCTTAAATGTAGAAAGTAAAATTACAGTCAGCACATTGTATCCATGGGTTCCAAAGCCATGGATTCAACCAACTCCAGATCAATAATATGAGAAAAAGTAGATTCCAAACATTTTCGGGACTTCCCTGGCGATCCAGTGGGTAAGACTCTGCACTCCCAATGCAGGGGGCCCAGGTTCAATCCCAGGGAACTATTCGGGACTTCCCTGGCGATCCAGTGGGTAAGACTCTGCACTCCCAATGCAGGGGGCCCAGGTTCAATCCCTGGTCAGGGAACTAGATCCCACATTCATGCCTCAACTAAGAGTCTGCATGCTGCAATGAAGACCCGGCACAACCTAAATAAATAAATATTAAAAAATATAATTCCAAAGTTTCAAAAGAAAAAAAACTTGAATTTGCCATGTACCAGCAACTATTTACATAGTATTTACATGGTAATCACAATATAAATGCATATAGCATTTATACTGTATTAGTTATTATAAGTAATCTAGAGATGGTATAAAGCATACAGGAAAATGTGCCTAGGTTATTTGCAAATACCATATCATTTTATATGAGACTTTAGCATACATGGATTTTAGTATCCATGCTGTGTCCTGGAACCAATCCCCCATGGATACCAAGGGATGACTATAAACTCTCCAATAAAATGTGGGGATAAATCTTCATAACCTTGGATTTAGCAATGATTTCTTAGATCTGACAGCAAGGTGCAAGCAATGAAAAGAAAAGAAATGCACTTCCTCAAAAATAAAAACATTTGTGTGCCCAAAGAGGCAATCCAACAAGTGGAAACAGCCCACAGAATGGAAGAAAATATTTCCACACTATATATCTGATGAGATGTATCCAGTGTATGCCAAGAACTTTTACAACTTTTACAATTTTAAATATGGACAATGAACTTCAATCGACCCTCCTCCACACAAGACATACAAGTGGTCAAAAGCAGATGAAAAGATAAGATGGAAATGCAAATTAAAACCACAATGCAATAACTCCTTCACAACACTAAAATTGTTATAATCAAGAAAATTAAAAATATCAAATGTTGGCAACAATGCAGAGCAGTTGGAATCTTTAAACATCACCTCTGGAAATGAAAAAGGGCACAACCTATGTTTACAATATGAATGTACAATTACCATATGGTTCAACAAACCTACTCCTAGATATATACCTCAAAGAACTGAAAACAGATGTACACATATATCGCTAGCAGCACTGTTCACCATAGCCAAAAGGAAGAAACAACGCAAACGTCCACCAATGTGTAAATGGATAAAGAAAACCAACTGATCCATACACTGCCGTGTTATTCTGCCATAAAAGGAATCAAGAGAAATGGTGCTGCCTATGTCAAAGACAGTATGGCAGTTCTTCAAACACTTCACCATAGAATTAACATATAATCCATCAATTCCACATCAGGATACAGACCGAAAAGACTGAAATCAGGGACTGGAAGAGATATTGGTACACCCATATTAAAAGCAGTATTCATCACAATAGCAAAAGTTGGAAGTGACCTAACTGTCCCTCAATGGATGAATGGATGAACTAAATGTGGTGGTATACACACAAGGAATGGAATTCAGCCTGAAAAGCTAAGGAAATTCTGACACGTGTTACAACACTCGTGAACCCTGGAGCCATTATGATAAGTGAAATAACCCTGTCACAAATAGAACAAAATGACATGATTCCACTTATATGATGTACCCAGAGAAGTCAAATTCAAAGGCAGAAAGCAGAATGCCATTGGCAGGAGCTAAGGGGAATTTGTGTTTAATGGCAACAGAGTTTCACTGGTGAAAATTGAAAAGTTCTGAACATGGATGGTGAAGATATTTGTACAACAATGTGAGTGTGTTTAATGACATACAAATGTGTACTTAAAATGGTTTAAATGATCTGTATATTTAATCACACACACACAAACACACACACACACACACAATGAAAGAAGTACTGATACCTGTTAAAATACAGAAAAGCCACCCAGATCATACTCATCTTGTGTGCTTTAAATCCATCAAGGTTGTAAAAATGAGAAAGTATCTGTAATGGTTCAAGGAAAAGAAAACTGGATCAGAATGGGAAAAGACATTTCCCTAGAGTTGGAGTAGCTGGTGAAAGTTGAAGTGGGCCTGTGGATTGGACTGTAATGTGGACACCATCTTAAATTTCCTCATTTGGAGGTTATATGTTGGTTCCCTGGAAGAGTGTCCTTGTTTTGGGTAAAATGCACTGGAATATTTTGTGTGAAGTGGCAAGTGCAGTGAAGTAAAGATGGCTGGGGAATCTGAGCGTGCAGATACACAGTACTTTCTTCTGCTATTGCAAGTTTTCTGTAGGTTTGGAATTACTAGAAAGTCAGTAACTTCCCAAAACACCATGTCAATACTACACCAGAAAAGCAGAGAAAACATTATATTTCTTTATAGACGCCAAGCCTTATTACCCAACTCCACTTCACACAAAGTCATGAACCTAATCACCCCTGTAGGAGTCCACATGTAATTTACAGGCACTGTGGGAAGGTTATTGTAGGAGCCACTATGTCTTCCATGTTGTGAATGACTTGGATGTTATAGAAAGAGTGGAATTCTCGGTTTCCAATTTTCTACATCATTCTATCAAAAAAAAACATTGAACTAATCCATGAATTTAGTAAAGTTACAAAATCAATATACAAAAATCAATTGCACTTTTTTTTTTTTAACATCTTTATTGGGGTGTAATTGCTTTACAATGGTGTGTTAGTTTCTGCTTTATAACAGAGTGAGTCAGTTATACATATATATATGTTCCCATATCTCTTCCCTCTTACACGAATAATGAACCATCAGAAAGAGAAAGAAAACAATCCAGTTGACAACTGCATCAAAAAGAACAAAATACCAAGGAATAAATTTAACCAATGACTTGAAAGACCTGCACACTGAACACTTTAAGACATTGATGAAGAAACTGAAGAAGACACAAATAAATGGAAAGATATCCCATGTTCATGGAATGGAAGAATTCATATTGTTAAAATGTCCCTTCTTCCCAAAGATATGTACACTGTGAATGCAATCCCTGCCTAACTTCCAATGGAATTTTTCACAGAAATGGAGCAAATCCTCCTAATATTCCTGTGGAAATGCAAAGGACTCTAAATAGCCAAAGTGATCCTCAGGAAGGAGAACAGGCTGGAAGCATCTTAGGCTGTGACTTCAAATGATATTGCAAAGCTACAGTCACCAAAACAGTGTAGAACTGGCAACAAAGCAGGCACACACACCAGAGGAACAGGACAGAGAGCCCGAAAGTCAACCCACATGGATGGGGTCAGTTAATTTATGACAAAGGGGCCAAGGACACACCAAGGGGAAAGGACAGTCCTCACAATAAACAGTGCTGTGAAAACTGGACAGCACATGCCACATGCTGTCTACACCACACACGAAACTGACTAAAAATGCAATTTTCCACATCAAGCCCTTCCTGGGTCATGTGAAGATGGATCCCCACCCCAGCTCTCCAAGTCAATGGCACACAGAAAGCTTCTCCACACTTTTCCTCCCTTTTTCTGCCAGCGTCACCTGCATCCTCAGGAAACCCAGCTCCGATCAGTGTGGACACAGTCCTGTGTTGTCCTGAAGCCAAAACCCTGGTGAGTCCTAAGGTGACTGAGCTCCTGTCAGCAGAGATGCTTCCCAAGCCCAAGCCCTGATGGTGCCTAAGGAGACAAAACTCCTTACAGCTCCCTGAGGAGCCAAGTCCAAGGGTGGAACATGCATGCCTTGTGGGTCAGAGAAGCAGGCTCAACTTCTCTGCAGGCAGTGAGGGAAGTGCTTGTCCCACCTCCCTCACAGGTCACTGGTCACAGCAATCCCTGCTGGCAGAACTGCTGAATCCAATCAACTTTGGTCAGTCACACTGAAATGGAGACTATACCCCATAACTTTTGTAAGAATAGTTAAGGAACAATTAATTGGAAATCATTTGGCATGAAATGAATGTAGACGCAAAGTTTACAACTTTTATGCCAAATTCACTCAAAATTATTCACAGACAAATTTTAAATGCAAAACAATTAAAAATTATAGGAGAAAAGATAGTAGAAAATCGACAGGACCCTGGGTTTGGTCATGTAGGTCATGAGCTTTGAGCTTTAACACACAACACAAAAAAAGCAATCCAGAAATGAAAAACAAGGAATACTGTGGACTTTATAAATATTTGGACTCTGTGAAAGACCTTATTCAGAAAATCAAAAGACAAGTCACCAACTGGTAGAAAAATGGTTGCGAACACATATCTAGTAAAGGATTTGTCTCGAAATATAAAAAGAACTCTAACACAAACAACCCCATTAAAAACAGATGTACATCTATTAAAACATAGATTATAGATAACATGGTATTCTATATAAAGAATCCTGAAGACGACACCCAAAAACAAATAGAACTCATTGGGAAATTCAGTTAAGTTGCAGGATACAAAATTAATCTACAGAAATCGGTTGCATTTCTATACACTCACAACAAACTATCAGAATGGGAAATTCAGAAGATAACTCCATGGACAATGACATTACCAAAAATAAAAGACCTAGGGATATATCTAACCCAGGAGGTAAAAGACCTATACTCCAAAAACTGGAAGACACTGATGAAAGAAACTGAAGATGACATGAACAAATGGAAACATATGCTGTGCTGGTGGGTTAGAAAAATTCATACTGTTAAAATGATTCCTCACCCAAGGCAATCTAGAGCTTCAAAGCCATTCCTACCAAAATACCAATGGGATTATTTGGAGAACTAGAACAAAGCATTCTACAATGTATATGGAAACACAAAGAAAAACCTGAAGAGTCAATGCAATCTTAAGAAAGAAGCACAGGCTTCCCTGGTGGCGCAGTGGCTGAGAGTTCACCTGCTGATGCAGGGGACGCGGGTTCGTGCCCTGGTCCAGGAAGATCCCACATGCCGTGGAGCAGCTGGGCCCGTGAGCCATGGCCACTAAGCCTGCACGTCCAGAGCCTGTGCTCCACAATGGGAGAGGGCACAACAGTGAGAGGCCTGCATACCACAAAAAAAAAAAAAAAGAAGCAGCACAAACCTGGACAAATCATGCTCCCTGACTTCAAACTGTACTACAAACCTAGAATCATCAAAACAACATGGTATTGGCACAAAAGAAATACACATAGATCCATGGAACAGAACTGAGAGCCCAGAAATAAAACCATGCTTCTATGGTCAACTCATCTATGAGAAAGGAGGTGAGAAAAGACAGTGGGGAAAAGACAGTCCCTTCAATAAATGGTGGTAAAACTGGACAGCTACATGCACAATAATCAAACTGTAATCCTTTTTCATACCATCTACAAAAATAACCTCAAAATGAATCAAATACTTCAACGTATGACCTGAAGCCACAAAACTTGTAGAAGAAAACATACACACTATGCTCTTTGACAGTCTTAGCAACATGTTTTTGGATCTGTCTCCTCAAGTGAGGGAAACAAAAGCAAAATATACCAATGGGACTTCCAATTGAAAAGCTTTTCAATGACAAAGGAAACCATCCACAAAACAAAAAGGCAGCCTACTGAATGTGATAAAGTATTTCCAAACCATATATCTGAAAAGGGGTTCATATCCAAAATGGATGAAGAACCACTCAACTCAATCTCCAAAAGACAAAAACCCAAGTAAAAATTGACAGAAGACCAAAACTTTTCCCAGAGAAGACATACAGATGTCCAACAGACACATGAAAGGATGGTCAACATAACTTATAATCAGGGAAATGCACATCCAAACCACAATGATATGATCACCTCACACCTGAAAGAATGGCTATAATCAAAAAGACAAAAAGTAACGAGTATTGGCGAGAATGTGGAGAAAAGGAAGCCCTCATGTACTTTCGTTGGGAATGTTTCTTGATACATCCACTATGATTATGGAAAACGGTATGGAGGGTCCTCAAGAAATTAAAAATAGAACTATATGATGCAGGAATTACAATTGGGGGTATCTTTCTGAAGGAAAAAAAGCCACAAATTCAAAAAGATATATGCACCCCTAAGGTCATGGCAGCTTTATAGACAAGATGTGGAAGCCGCCAAAGTGTCCATTCATTGGTGAATAGATAAAGAAAACACACACACACACACACACACACACGCCATTCTCCGAAATAGGCAGAGCGTGGAGTTGCCTTTGGTCTTTGAAAAGCTAACCAGCACCACAGTAGTCCCAACAGTAGGTTCCCAGAATGAAGTGATTTGCAGGAGCCAGCATGCCTGCAGCCCTCAGCCCTCAGGCCTCATCCCCCACGTGGTATACCTTTCATAAGAAAGATTTATTTTCTGATTTCAGGGAGATAGACAAGAGGTGGAAAGTGTCTCTCTTGCGTGGGTCTTTCCTTAAGTAACATTAATTAAAGGAATATGTCAGTAAGGCATATTTTGAAGTGACATGCCCTGTGCCCTAACAATACATACATACACACATACATACATAAAAGACAGAGAGACAGATAAAGTAGGGACAGAGAAAGGGAGACACAAGACAGAAACACAGAAAGGCAGAAGGAGAGAGAGACAGAGAGAGGCACTGAGAAACAGAGAAAGAATGAACACAGGAGAAAAGAATGAGTAGAAGTCACCAAATTCTCATCAATCAGTCTACATGTTAGAACACAGTCCATTAGTGGGGATTACACAAGGATGTTTGACCAGGAAGCAAGAATGCCTGGAGCCATCGTGAGGGCAGCCCACCACCAGGGCCAAGACGAAACCCTTGGACCTGAGTCTAAACATAACAGGAGGACCTGGAATCTTGTATGCCAGAGGGGACAATGTCTTAATTTTATTTAATTTCAACGATCCCATGGGGGGAACTGGGAAACAGGCAGAAAGGGGAGTGACTTCCCCTAGATCCCAGAGCAGACCCAGGCCTGTTTCAGTTATATTCTGTGCTATGCCAGCCCTTGATGTTACCTTTCCTTTGCTATGTCTGTGCATGAGCTCCATGTGATACAAGCCCAAGGGCTTTACAGGCATTCTAGGTGTTTATAGGTCTATACACCGAATGGCTTACCTAGGAAATTGATGGCAGGATGACCCCTCACTGTGCAGATAGGAGACTAGGGAGACCAAGAGTCATGTGGCTTATCCCAGGCCACATCACTTGTGAGGGGGAGGAGCTGGATCTGAACCCAGCTGTGCCCTCAGAGCTGGGGTCCTGGCTGAACCTAGGCCTCCCCCTGGCTGTAAGGTGGGCTGTGTTGTGTCACTGTGCTTGGAATTGACAAGGGGTAGAGGGTGACCAGTCTATATCCCAGAGGTGGCCCTGGGGAGCTTTGTGTAAGGAGGAAGCCCGGGTAAGTAGACCTCAGGAAGTTACCTCATTTCCCTGGCACGAAAGCCCAACAGAACTTGAAACTTGGGTAACCAGGAACCTGCATTCTAGAGAAGCCCCCTACCCAGCTCCCCTTGGTTAGAGACTCTCAAATGGATGTGTTCTGCTGTGTCCTCATATTTGGAGCCCATTGCCTCAGGATAGGCTGCAGTGAGAGACTTTACCAACTCTGGAGAAGTTGGGTCAGTTTTCACCCAAGATGACTTTGGCCATTTGCCAAGAGAGATGCAAAGGTAAAACAGGAAGGCTCAGGGCAGGTCAACACAGGCCAGGCCACCATGCTGATCCCACCTCGGTAGCTTATGTCCCCAACCTGTCCTTTGTAGAAAGATCTATGAAAATATCTGAAAGCAAAAAGTTCTAAATCTGGGCATAGGCATCTTAAGATTTAAATCATAGTTGGCAATCTTCCCCTTGATATAAAGAAACAAATTCAAGATAGTGAAGTTGGATGGACAGGTCAGCCTCTTGAAGTTATCATAGAGTAGGATATGTAATTCTTTGAAGAATTAAAAACCAACTCTTTAAATGTGAAAATCCAAGGAAATAACTAACTTGAGCTCGCCTTGCTTTTAATTGTGCATCTTGCCTACAGTCATAAAGTAGGAGACATTTATTTCTCATATTAAGCGCAATTAAAACCTCCTTCATCTGTGCTTTGTGACCGCCTGGAGGGGTGGGATAGGGAGGGTGGGAGGGAGGAAGACAAAGAGGGAAGAGATATGGGAACATATGTATATGTATAACTGATTCACTCTGTTATAAAGCAGAAACTAACACACCATTGTAAAGCAATTATACCCCAATAAAGATGTTTAAAAAAAAAGAAAAGAAAAGAAATCGCTAGGAAATATACTTAAGGGTGAAATAACAACAGTCCCTTTAAAATCATAAATAAGACAAGAATGTCCATTATTATTGCTTTTATTTGTTATGGTCCTGGAGGTTCTATTAAGTTCATTAAGACAGGAAGAATAGATCAGAGTACAGGATTGGAAAGAAAAAAATATAAAACTCTCACTTTTCATGGATGATGTGATTACAAATGAACTGAAGATAATCTATCTGGAGACATATTTTTATAACTTTTATAAGGGGATTCAGCAAGGATGTTAGATACAAATGAATACCCAGAAATCATCTACCTTTAATATTCAGCTACAAATGATTATAAAATATACTTTAAAATGTCATTTAGTGTGGCAATGAAAAATAAACCTAGCAAAAATATGCAAGAACTTTATGGAGATAACCAGAAAATTCTATTAAACAACGTTAAATAAATGGAAAAAAAAAAAAAAAACTCCTTCACCTACACCCCTCCTCCCCAAAATAAAACACCTCGTAGATATTTTCTTCCTTTCCTTGCCCAGCCATTGAAAGTAACTTAGAACATTAAAATGACTACCTGAGACTGGGAAGGAAAATGCTAATTGTAGACAAACTGGATAGTTGATCCACTCAGATTGGCTTTAAATAACACCAAAAAGGCCACAACATATTTACAAAAATGTCTTTGTCCAGAATTGAGTCCACATTCTCCATAAGATTACCTATCAGGGCAAATCTAAATCTGAAATCTTCTCCACAAATGTCAGTAAAAATCTTCAGCTTCCACTAAGTAGTGATTTTTGTTCCATCTGACAGAAACACAATTCAGAGCCTACTATTTTGTATAAACGGATGATTTTCTATTACTCACTTTTACTGAACCATGACTAAAATTTTGGAAAGGAAGATGATATGTCTATTTGCATTTGAATGTATAATTATATTTATCTTTTATTATGGGGGTGGGGAGTCCTCAATTAAGAACGTAGGAGAGGGCTTCCCTGGTGGTGCAGTGGTTTAGAGTCCGCCTGCCAATGCAGGGGACACGGGTTTTTGCCCCTGTCCAGGGGGATCCCACATGCCACAGAGCGGCTGGACCCGTGAGTCACGGCCGCTGAGCCTGTGCGTCTGGAGCCTGTGCTCCGCAACGAGAGAGGCCACAACAGTGAGAGGCCCGCGTACCACAAAAAAAAAAAAAAAAAGAACGTAGGAGAGTAGAAGGAAAATTATTTTTCCTTCTACACACATGCAACAGAATACCATTCAGAATTAGAAATAAACTGTCAACCTGGGCAAAAAGCATGGATGAATCTTACATGTATATTGCTAAGTGAAAAAATTCACTCTATGGAGGCCGCACACTGTATGACTCGATTTATATGGCATTCTGGAAAATGTAAAACAGATGGTAAACAGGTTACGGCAGGGGGTTGTTGAAATATTCCATATGATACTTTAGTGTTAGATGCCTGTCACTATGCATTAGTCTAAAGCCATGTATTATTACAACATTCAATGCAGTTCCTACCAAAATTTCAAAGACATTGTTGATGGAACTAAACAATCCATCCTGATATTTGTATGGAATCCCAAAGGATCCTAAACAGCCAAGAAGTTCCTAAGAAAGAAGAAAAGAACATGGAGAAAACACACTCCATGACTTTAAATCACATTGCAAAGCTACAGAATCCAAACACTGTAGAAATGGCACAAAAAGAGGCACATGGGCCAGAGGAATAGAATTGAGAGCCTGGGAAGAAGCCCACAAATACATGGTCAGTTAAATTATGACAAAGCTGCCAAGGACATACAACAGAAAAAAGGACAGTCCCCTCAATAAATTGCCTGGAAAACAGAATATCACAGTCCAAAAAAAGGATGCTGGACATCATCTGCACCACACACAAAACTAACTAAAACCCCCAATTTTCCACATCAAGCTCTTCCTTTGCTGGGTCCTTTGAAGAGGGAGATGGGCCCACCAACAGTCAGCCACACACAGGAAGATTCTGCCCCATGTTTTCCTTAGCATTTCCTCCACTATGGCACCTCCCAGCCGGTCCTGAAGAAACTGAGTGCCTCTCAATGTGGATGAAGCCCCACTTTGTCCGAAACCAAATCCCTGGAGGGTATCGAGGAGACCCAGCTCCTGGCCGCTGTGCACAGACCCAGGACTGTGGGCAGAGGAGGCAGGGCCTGCACTGGTAAAAGAGGGGCTTGTCACCCTCTGCTGGAAAACTGGGAAATTCAGGCTGTACCCACTCAAGTTCGGTGAAAACCAAGTCCCCTGCTGCCCGTCCTGCTGAATCCAATAACATTTGGAAATACAGACGGATGGAGGCAAATACCCTATGACTTCTCGAAAAAGTTATAGAACAGTCAGAAACCATATGCACTGAACTGAATGTAGACACAAACTTCACAGCTTACAACAAAGTCCCCTCAAGTTGTCCACAGACACATTTAAAATATAAAACTATAAACATTGTAGAAGAAAACATAAAAGGAAATCTTCATGGCCATGGAACTGGTCATGTAGACCATGAACTTTGACATTAAATACAACACAAAGAGCCCTCACACAAAAGGGTAAAAAATTAATAACGTGCCTTTTATAAAATTAAAAATTTCTATTCAGTGAAATACCTTATTCTAAAAACCAAAAGACAAGCAACAACATGGGAAAAATATTTGCAAAGCATATCAGATAAAGAATTTGTACACACATTATACAAAGAACTATAAAACAAACAGCTGCATTAAAAATGGGTAAGGATCTGAACAGACACCTGGCCAAAGAAGTTATACAGATAATAAATAAGTAGACAGAAATACAATCAACATCAAATACCATTAGGGAATTACAAATTAACACAATAAGGCAGCACTACACACCTATGAGAACGGCTAACCTCCTCCTGAAATGACAATACTGATTATTGGAGTATGGGGAGCCAAAGCAACTCTCCTTGCTGACGGGACACATACAGGGCCTCTTGAAATACTTTGGCAGGATTGTCCAAAGCCAAACAAGTCTCACACTCTGAGATCCATCCATCACACCTCCAGTATTCACAGAGTTCTTTTGAAAAACTTTATCTAAACAAAACCAAGGATGGTACTAGGTACGAAAGCTATTCTCATAATGCCTAAACCTTACAAGAATCAGGATATCTTCAGAAGATGAATGCAAAGCAAATTGGGGTACATCCATGTGAAAGGTTGTAGAAGAGAACACCCCAAATCATAGAATTTCTAGAGACCCCTAAGAGCTAAAAGAATTTTGACAAAGAAAATCAAAGAGGGAGGCTTACACTTCCCGATTTCAAATATTAGTACACAGCATCAGGAAATAAAATACAGTCATGCTGACATGAAGTTATACACAGAGATGAATAAAATTGAATGGAGATCCCAGAAATAAACCCATCTTTCTAGCATGAAATAATTTTAGGCAACAGTCAACAGCATGAAATTGGGAGAAAATGATGTTTTCAACAAATGGTGCTAGTCAATTGGCATCCACATGCAGAGGAATGAAATTAGACCCTTACCTCATACAAAATACAAAGAGGATCTCAAAATACATAAAAGACTTTAAGTAAAAAGTAAAATTTCACTCAGCCACTTGTATCCATGGGTTGCACAACCATGGATTAAACCAACTCCAAATCAGAAATACTAGAAAATTCAAAAAGTTTCAAAAAAAAACTTGAATTTGGCACAGTCTAGGAACTATTTACATAGCATATACATTGTGTTTATAATATTTATATAGCATTTATATTGTATGAGTTCTTAAAAGTAATCTACAGATGTATACAGGAAGATGTGCTAAGTTATTTGCAAATTCTGTACCATTTTATATAAAAAACTTGAACATCTTCAGGTTTTGATAATCGCTGGCTGTCCTGGAACCAATCCCTGATGGATACCAAGGGATGGCAGTGTAAAATCTCCAAGAAAACATTAGGGTAAACCTTCATAACCTTGTAATTAGCAATGGTGTTTCTTAGATCTGACATCTAAGCACAAGCAACACATGAAAAATAGTTTGAATTTCCTCAAAATAAGCCTGCGTGCTTCAAAAGAGGCAATTCAGAAAGTGAAAGAGGGCCCACAGAATGGAAGACAATAATTCCACACTATGTTATCTGGTGAGACTTTATCCATTGTATATCAAGAACTTTTACAAACTCATCAACAAAACAAACAACTCATTTTAAATATGGACGAAGGAATTAAATTGACCCTTCTCCACACAATATATGAAAACTGGTCAAGAAGGAGGTGAAAAGATAGAATGGAAATGCACATTAAAACCACAATGCAATAAGTCCTTTATACACTCTATGATGGTTTTAATGAAAAAAATTAACAATAGCAAATATTGGAAACAATGAGGAGACATTGGAAATTTTAATCATTACTGGTGGACATGGAAAAACGTGAAACCTATATTTACCCTACAAACATACAACAACCATATGGTTCAATGAATTCACACCTAGATAAATACCAAACAGAATGGAAAACAAGTGTTCAAATCTATTGATACCAGCACTCTTCACAACAGTCAAATGTTAGAAACAATGCAAACATCCACCAATGGGTAAAGAGATAAATAACATGGTGGTTGATTCATAACCCACCATATTATTCTGCCATGAAAAGAATCAAGTAAAATAATGCAGTCTCTGTGGAAAACAGTATGACAGTTCTCAAGAAAATTCAACACAGAATTAATGTATGATCTACCAATTCCACAACAGGGTATTTACCCAAAAAATTGAATTCAAGAACTGGAAGAGATATGGGTATACCCATAGTTATAGCAGCATTAACCACAATCACAAAAGTCGGAAGTGCCCCAATTGTCTATCAATGGAAGAATGGCTAAAATAAATGTGGTATACACACAAAGGAATGTCATTCAGCCTTAAAATCTCAGGAAACTCTGACATATGCTACAACATGTATGAACCTTGAAGCCATTATGTGAAGTAAAATAGCCCTGTCACACACACACACACAATGATATGATTGCACTTATACAACATAACCAGAGAAGTCAATTTCTTTTTTTTAATTAATTAATTAATTAGTTTATTTTTGGCTGTGTTTGGTCTTTATTGCTGCCTGAGGGCTTTCTCTGGTTGCGGCAAGCGGGGGCTACTCTTCATTGTGATGCACAGGCTTCTCAATGCTGTGACTTCTCGTCACAGAGCATGGGCTCCAGGCACGTGGGCTTCAGCAGTTGTGGTGTATGGGCTCAGTAGTTGTGGCTCGCGGGCTCTAGAGCTCAGACTCAGTAGTTGTGGCACATAGGCCCAGCTGCTCCACAGCATGTGGGGTCTTTCTGGACCAGGGCTCGAACACGTGTCCCCTGCATTGGCAGGCAGATTCTTAACCACTCAGCCACCAGGGAAGCCCCAGAGAAGTCAATTTCTAAGGCAGAATTTAGAATGTGGTTGCCAGGAGCTGAGGGAAATTTGTGACTACTGGCCACAGAGTTTCACTGGTGAAAATGGAAGATTTCTGAGCATAGATGATGAAGATATTGGTGCAAAAATGTGAGTGTAGTCAATGCCACAGAACTGTGCACTTACAATGGTTTAAATCATAAATGTTATGTACATTTCATCAAGATTTTAAAAAATGAATGAAGCCCTGCTACCTGCTACCATACATAAAAGGCCAGCAAGATCCTACATATCCTGTGCACTTTCAATCCATCACAGTTGTGAACATGAGGGAAAGTATCAGTCATAGTTCCAGAAAAAATAACTGGATCAGAACGAAAAAAGTCACTTCCCTAGAGTTGGGGCAGCTGGTGAAAGCTGAAGTGGCCCTGTGGATAGGATTGTAATGTGGAAACTATAATAATTTCCTCACTTAGAGGTTATGTGCTCGTTCCCTGGAAGAGTGTTTCTATTTTGTGTAAAACCTACTGGAGTTTTTTGTGTGAAGTTGCAAATGTGAGTACTTTGTACTGCTGTTGAAATTTTTCTATACATTTGAAATGACAGGAAAATAAATTACTTTTATAACAATAATGTCAATATAAGGACAGAAAAGTAGAAAAGATATCAAACTTTGTTACAGAGGCCGAGCCCTATGCTTATCCTGTTGACCCAAAGTGATGATGCAGTTCCCTGTTGTATGAAATCACAGGTTTTTATGGGGCACTCTGGAAAGATATTAGTAACCACTATGTCTTCACTGATGTGGATCACCTGGACGTGGTAGAAACAGTGGGATTTCTAATTCCAGTTTTCCACATCAAGCCACCAAAAATCTGTTAGAACTAATAAATGAATCTAGTAAAGTTGCAAAATACAAAATCAAGAGACAAAACCCATACACTAATATGTTCCTATACACTAATAATGAAACGTCAGAAAGAGAAATTAAGAAAACAACCCCATTTACAATAACATCAAAAGAACCAAATACCTAGGGATACATTTCACTCAAGTTGTGGAAGACCCACACACTGAAAATGTTGACATTCATGAAGAAATTGAAGATGAAAATAAATGGAAAGATATCCTGTGCTCATAGATATAAAAAATTAGTAGTGGTGGGCTTCCCTGGTGGTGCAGTGGTTGAGAGCCCACCTGCCGATGCAGGGGACACGGGTTCGTGGCCCAGTCTGGGAAGATCCCACATGCCGTGGAGCAGCTGGGCCTGTAAGCCATGGCCGCTGAGTCTGCATGTCCGGAGCCTGTGCTCCACAATGGGAGAGACCACAACAGTGAGAGGTCCGTGTACCGCAAAAAAAAAAAAAAAAATTATTAGTGGTAAAATGTCCATTCTACCCAAAATACTATACACATTCAATGCAATTCCTGTGAAAATGGCATTTATCACAAAAACTGAACAATCTTGACTTCTCTATTGAAACTTAAAGGACCCTGAAGAGCCAAGGGGACACTGAGAAAGGATTGACTTTTCTATGGAATCTTAAAGCATCCTGAAGGGCCACAGGGACCCTGAGAAAGGATTGACTTTTCTATGGAACCTTAAAGAACCCTGAGAAAGGAGAGCAGCAGTGGTAGGAAACACCCTCCCTAACTCAAACAATATTATGAAGCTACAGTAAACAAACAGGGTACAGCATAAAAATGGCACAAAAAGAGGCACACAGGCCAGAGGAATGGAAGAGAGCCCAGGAATAAACCCACATATCTGTGGTCAGTTAATTTATAGCAAAGCTGCCAAGGACATACACCAGGGAAAGAACACTCCCCTCAATAAATTTCCTGGAAAATGGAACCTCACAAGTCATAAAAGGACACTGGACACCATCTGCACCACACACAAAACTAACTAAAACCCACAGCTTTCCAAGCCCTTCATTTGCTTGGTCTTCTGAAGATGGACCCCTGTCAGTCAGCCTTGCACAGAAGACTTCTCCCAAATTCTTTTTAAAGTTTTCCTCCTGCAGTGGAATCTCCCAGCTGGTTGTGAGGAAACTGAGCTCCTCTCAATATGCATGAATTCCCAAGTTGTCTGGAAGCCAAATCCCTGACAAGTCCTGAGGAGACATAGCTCCTCTCATCTGTGTAGAGAGCCAAGTCTGGACAGAACAGTCAGGCACTGCACTGGGAAGAGTTGCAGGCTTATTGCTCTCTGCAGGCAATGTGGGAAATGCTGCCCACACCCAATCACAATTCAGTGGAGACCCATTCTCCTGCTGGCAGTCCTGCTGA
>NW_006792323.1:2364728-2381769 GCF_000442215.2 Lipotes vexillifer | reverse complement strand
CCTGCTGAATTCACTACATTTTAGAAATTCAAATGGATGGAAGAAAATATCCCATGACTTCTCAAAAAAATAGTTATAAAACAATTAAAAAACATATGCAATGAAATAAATGTAGACACAAACTTTATAGTTTACAACAAAAATCACTCCAAACTGTCCATAAACAAATTTAAAGTATGAAACCCTAAAAATTATAGAAGAAAACATAGAAGAAAATCTATATGCTCATGGGTCTGGTGACATAGATCATGAGCTTTGACTTTTAACACACAACATGAAAATCCCACACTCAAAAGGGAAAAAAATTAATAACATGTACTTTATCCAATAAAATATTTCTGCTCCATGAAATATATTATTCAGAAAAAGGCAAGCAACAAACTGAGGGGAAAAAATCTTTGCAAAACATAAAGAATTTTTACTCACATTACATACAGAAGTATATAACAGGTGCATTAAAATTGAGAAAGATCTTAAAAGACACCTGTCCAAAGAAGATATAAAGATAATAAATAAGTGGACAAAAATATGATCAATATCACATATCATTAGGGACTTATAAACTGAAAAAACAAGACAGCACTACACCCCTATTAGAACTGTTAACCTCCTCCAAAAATGACAATATCAATTACTGGAGGATGGGGAACCAGAGCTACTCTCATTGCTGATGGAACTCAAATACACCTTCTTGAGATAGAGTTTGGCAGTATTTTCCAAAGTCAAAGAAGTATTGCATTTTGAGATCCATCCATCACAACTTCAGTATTCACACAACTGTTTAAAAAACTCTATCCAAATGAAAACAAGGATGCCATTATGCATGGAAGCTCTAGTCATAATGTCTAAACCTTACAGGAATCAGGAGGTCTTCATGAGATGAATGCATAAGCAAATAGGGGTACATCCATGTGAAAGGGAGATGAATAGGACACCCCAGAATATGGAATTTCAAGAGACACCAAGGAGTTAAAATAATTTTCAAAAAGAAAATCAAAATTGGAGGCTTACATTTCCAATTTCAAATATTAGTATATAACAGCAGTAAACAAAACACTGTGATACAAACATGAAGATTTACAAATAAGTGAATGGTAGTGAAAAGAGATCCCAGAAGTAAACCCATACATCTATGATGAAGAGATTTTAGAAAACATTCAACAGTACTAAATTGGGAGAAAGTGGTGTTTTTAGCAAATGATGCTAGGCAATTGGCTATCCACATGCAGAGGAATGACATTGGACCATTACTTCATACCACATACAAAAAGTATTTCAAAATACATAAAATGTTTAAATGTAAAAAGTAAAATTTCACTCAGTCCTTTGTATCCACGTGACCACATCCATGAATTCAACAAACTCCAGATCACAAATATTAACAAAAGTTTTCCAAAATTTTCAGAGGGAAAAACTTGAATTTTCCACTTGCCAGCAAATATTTACATAGCATTTACAGTGTATATACAACATTTACATATCTTTTGTATTGTATTATTTCTTTTAAGTAACCCAGAGATATCTTAAAGTATACGGGAAGATGTGCCCAGGTTATGTGCAAATACTATGCCATTTTATATAAGGGACTTGATACTCTGCCAATTTCGGTGTCTGCAGGATGCTCTGGAACCAATCCCCCACAAATATCAAGAGACAACTGTGTAAACTCTCCAATAAAACATGAGAATAAACCTGCATAACCGTGGATTTAGCAATGTTTTCTTTGATCTGACAGCAAAGCACAAGCAACAACAAGAAAAATAAATTGGATTTTCTCAAAATGAAAAGACTTTGTGCATCAAAAGATGCAATTCAGAAAGTGAAAGACAGCCCACAGAATGGAAGAAAATACTTCCAAAGTGTATATCTGATGAGTCTTTATCAAGTATATCTCAAGAACTTTTACAACTTGTTAACCAAGAAAAACAATCCATTTTAAATATGAAAAAATGACTGATGTAGACCCTTCTCCACACAAGACATGCAAATGGTCAACAAGCAGATTAAAAGATAGGATAAAATGCAAATTACAACCACTATACCATAACTACTTCACACAGGCCAAAATGGTTATATTCAAGAAAATTTTAAATGACAAATGTTGGCAACTATGCAAAGAAATTGGAAACCTTAAACATTACTTGTGGAAATGGAAAAGGATGCAACATATATTTACAATACTAACATACGATTAACATATTGTTCTACAGCTCCACTTATAAGCTTCTCCCCACTTTACCTCACTACTCCTTTTTCCTCACCTTTTCTCTAGGTGTCCCCTGGGTTTTCAGGAAACAAAATTCCTGTCAGTGTGGACACAGTCACACCTTGTCATTGAAGCCGAAGCCACATTTGGTCTTGAAGAACCAGACTCCTGTCAGCATGGATACAGACCTGTGTTGTGTTGAAGCCAAAAACCCGGAAAGTCCTAAGGAGACTGAGCTCCTGTCAGCATAGATGCTTACTTGCACCATCGGAATGGAAGCTGTAGTGGTGTCTGAGGAGACAGAACCCATTTCAGCTGCCTGAGGAGCCAAGTCCATGGGTGGAACGTGCATGCCCTGTGAATCAGAGAGGTGGGCTTGGCCTCTCTGTGGGCAGAGTTGGAAGTGTAGGCCCTGCCTACCTAACAGATCCCTGTAGACAGCACTCCCTTCTGGAAAAACTGCTGAATCAATTTCACTTAGGATTTTCAAACTAAAATGGAGACTGTATCCCATAACATTTCTAACAATAGTTAAGGAACATTCCACTGGAAACAGTTTGGCCAAAAATGAATGCAGACACAAACTTTACAACTTATGCCAAATTCCCTGACAATTATTCATAGGCCAATCTTAAATACAAAACTGTTCAAAATTATAGAAGAAAACATGGACAAAAAAATAAACATGAGCTTTTGTTTCATCACTTAAATCATGAGCTTTGATTCTTGATGGAAACAAGATGTCAGAGTAGAAGGATGTGAGCTCACCTCTTCTTACAAAAACACCAAAGTCACAACTGTAAACACAAAAATGCTGGAACCTACAACAAAAGATACCCTATGTCAAAAGACAAAGAAGAAGCTACAACGAGATAGTAGGAGGGGCACAACTGTGATAAAATCAAATCCCATACCCACTGGGAAGGTGACCCACAAACTGGGAAATAAATATACAACAGAAGTTCTCCCATAGGAGTGAAAGTTCTGAGCCCCACGTCAGGCTCCTCAGCCTGGGGTTCTGCCAATGGGAGGAAGAGTCCCCAGAGAATCTGGCTTTGAAGGCCAGTGGGGTTAGAACACAGGGATTCCAGTGGACTGGGGGTAAAAGAGATTCCAGTACTGGAGGGTGTACACAAGGAATTGTGTGCACCAGAACCCAGGAAAAAAAAGCAATGACCTCACAAAGAGACTGAGCCAGACCTACCTGCTAGTATTGGAGGATCTCCTGCAGAGACAGAGGTGGTTAAGTCTCACTGCCAGGACAAAGACACAGCCGGCAATAATTCTGGGGAGTATTCACTGGCGTGAGCCCTCCTGGAAGCTGCCATTTTCCCACCAAGACCTGGCCCCATCAAATAACCTGTAGGCTCCAGTGCCAGGATGCCTCAGGCCAAAACACCAACAGGGTGAGAACACAGCCACACTCATCATCAGACAGGCTGCTTAAAGTCTTCCTGAGCACACAGCTGCCTGATAAACACACCTCCTGACATGGCCCTGCCCACCAGAAGTACAAGACCCAGCTCTACACAACAGTGGGCAGGAACCAGTCCCACCAACCAGGAAGCCTGCAGAAGCCTCTTAGCCTCATCCACCAGGAGCAGACAGAATAAGCAAGAATAACTAGAACCCTGCAGCCTGTGAAACAGAGATCACAAACACAGAAAGTTAGACAAAATAAGAGGGCAGAGAAATATGGCCCAGATGAAGCAACAGGATAAAACCTCAAAAGAACAACTAAGTGAAGTGGAGACAGGCAATCTAAATGAAAAAGAATTCAGAGTAATAATAGTAAAGATGATCCAAGATCTTGAAAAAATGGAGGCACAGACCAAGAAGATACAAGAAATGTTTAGCAAAGACCTAGATGAAATAAAAAACAAGCAAACAGAAATGAACAATACAATAATTGAAATGAAAAATACACTAGAAGGAATCAATATCAGAAAAACTGAGGCAGAAGAACAGATAAAGGAGCTGGAAGACAGAATGGTGGAAATCATTGCCATGGAACAGAATAAAGAAAAATGAATGAAAAAAAATGAGGACAGTCTAAGAGATAGCTGGGAAAACACTAAATGTGCCAACATTCACATTATAGGGGTCCCATAAGGAGAAGGGAGAGAGAAGGACCTAAGAAAATATTTGAAGAGATAATAACTGAAAACTTCTCTAATGTGGGAAAGGACACAGTCACCCAAGTCCAGGAAGTGCAGAGAGTCCCAGGCAGGATAAATCCAAGGAGAAACACTCTGAGACACAGAGTAATCAAACTGACAAATATTAAAGTCAAAGAAAAAAATATTAAAAGCAACAAGGGAAAAGCAACAAATAATATACACTGAATTCCCATAAGGTGATCAGCTCATTTCTCAACAAAAACCCTGCAGGACAGAAGGGAGTGGCAGGATATATTTTAAATGATGAAAGGGAAGAATTTACAACCAGGAATACTCAATCCAGCAAGGCTCTCATTCAGATTCAATAGAGAAATCAAAAGCTTTACATACAAGCAAAAGCTAAGAGAATTGAGCACCACCTGACCAGCTCTGGAACAAATGCTAAAGGAAATTCTCTAGGTGGAAAAGAAAAGGCCACAACTAGAAACAAGAAAATTATATACAAAAAAGCCCACTGGTAGGGGCAAACATACAATAAAGGTAGGAAATCATCCAAACACAAATATGATATCAAAATGAGCTCTTGTGAGAAGAGGGGAGCACAGATGCAGGATACTGGAAATACATTTGAAATTTAAAAAACAGAAACTTAAAACAATCTTCTTTATACGTAGACTGCTATATCAAAAACTCATGGTAACTGCAAAAAGAAAATCTATAATAGATACACACCCAAAAAAGAAAAAGGAATCCCAAACACAACACTAAAGTTAGTCATCAAATCACAAGAGAACAAAAGAGGAAGGAAGAAAAAAGACCTCCAAAAACAAACCCCAAACAATTAAGAAAACAGCAACAGGAATATACATATCAATAATTACCTTAAATGTAAATGAATTAAATGCTCCAACCAAAAGGCATACACTTGCTGAATGGATACAAAAGAAGACCCATATATAGACTGTCTGTAAGAGAACGACTTCAGATATAAGGATACACAGAGACATAAAGTGAGCAGATGGAAAAGGTATTCCATGCAAATGTAAATCAAAAGAAACCTGGAGACAAAACTGACTTTAAAATAAAGAATGTTACAAGAGACAAAGAAGGACACAACATAATGATCAAGGGATCAATTCTAAAGGAAGTTATAACAATTGTAAATATATATGCACCCAACATAGGTGCACTACAATATATAAAGCAAAAGCTAACAGCCATGAAAGGAGAAATAGACAGTAGCACAATAATAGTGGGGAACTTTAACACCCCACTTCCATCAATAAACAGACCATCAAGAAAGAAAATCAACAATGAAATACAGGCCTTAAATGACACACTAGACCAGGTGGACTTAATTGATATTTATAGAGCATTTCATGCAAAAGCAGCAGAATACATATTCTTTTCCAGTGCACATGGAACATTATCCAGGACTGATCACATGCTGGGCCACAAATTGAACCTCAGTAAATTTAAGAAAATTCATATCATATCAAGCATCTTTTCCAACCACCATGTTATGCGATTAGAAATCAACTACAAGAAAAAAATATAAAAAACACAAACATATGGAAGCTAAACAATATGCTACTAAACAACCAATGGATCATTGAAAAAATCAAAGAGGAAATGAAAAAATACCTAGAGACATGAAAACAAAAGTACAATGATCCAAAACCTATTGGATGCAGCAAATGCTCTAAGAGGGACGTTTATAGCAGTATAAACTTTACCTCAGGAAACAAGAAAAATCTCAAATAAACAATCTAACCTTAAAGCTAAAGCAACTAGAGAAATAAGAACAAACAAAATCCAAGTTAGTAGGAGAAAATAAATAATAAATATCAGAGGAGGAATAAATGAAATAGAGACAAAGAAAACAATAGAAAAGATCAATGAAACTAAAAGCTGGTTCTTTAAAAAGATAAATAAAAATTATAAACCTTCAGCCAGACTCATCAAAAAAAAGAGGGAGAGGGCTCAAATCAATAAAATTAGAAACGAAAAAGATGTTACAATGGGCACCAAAAAATACAAAGGGCCAAAAAAGACTACTACAAGCAACTATATGCCAATAAAATGGACAACCTTGAAGAAAAAGATAAATTCCTAGAGAGGTACAATCTCCCAGGACTGAACCAAGTAGAAAATATGAACAGACCAATCGCAAGTACTGAAATTGAAAGTGTGATTAAATAAATCCCAACAGGGGCTTCCCTGGTGGTCCAGTGGTTAAGACTCCACAGTTCCACTGCAGGGGGCACAGGTTTGATCCCTTGTTGGGAAACTAAGATCCTGCATGTTGTGTGACATAGCCAAAAAACAGTAATAATAATAATAATCCCAACAAACGAAAGTCCAGGGCCAGATGGCTTCACTGGGCAATTCTGTCAAACATTTAGAGAAGAATTAACACGTATCCTTCTGAAACTATTCCAAAAAAAAAAAACACTGCAGAGGGTGGAACACTACCAAACTCATTCTATGAGGCCACCATCATCCTGATATCCAAACCAGACAAAGATATCAGAAAAAAAAGGAAAATCAGAGGCCAATATCACTGATGAACATAGACATAAAAATCCTCAACAAAATACTAGCAAACTGAATCCAACAATACATTAAAAGGATCATACAGCATGATCAAGTGAAATTTATCCCAGAGAGACAGAGATTTTTCAATATCTGCAAATCAATCAGTGTGATACACCACGTCAAGTAATTGAAGAATAAAAACCATATACTCATCTCAATAGGTACAGGAAAAGCTTTGACAAAATTCAATACCCATTTATGATAAAAACCCTCCAGAAACTGGAAATAGAGGGAACCAACCTCAACAAAATAAAGGCCATATATGATAAACCTACAGCTAACATCATACTCAATGGTGAAAAGCTGAAAACATTTCCTCTAAGACAAGGGACAAGACAAGGATGTCCAGTCTCACCACTTGCATTCAACATAGTTTGGGAAGTCCTAGCCATAGCAATCAGAGAAGAAAAAAAAAACATAAAAGGGATTTTGGAAAAGAAAAAGTAAACCTGTCATTATTTGCAGATGACGTGATACTATACATAGAAAATCTGAACGATGCTACCAGAAACATTCTTTGACATAAATTGCAGCAATATCTTTTTTGATCCAACTCCTAGAGTAATGAAAATAAAAACAAAAATTTAAAAAATGGGACCTAATTCAACACAAAAGCTTTTGCACAGCAAAAGAAATCATAAACAAAATGAAAATACAACCCTCAGAATGGGAGAAAATGTTTTCAAATGAAGCTACTGACAAGGGATTAATCTCCAAGATATACGAACAGCTCATGCATCTCTATGTAAAAAAAAAAAAAACCAAACAACCCAATCAAAAAATGGGTAGAACCCCTAAAGAGACACTTCTCCAAAGAAGATGTACAGATGGCAAAAAAGCACAAGAAAATATGCTCAATGTCACTAATTTTCAAAGAAATGCAAATCAAAACTACAGTGAGTTATCACCTCACACTGGTCAGAAGGGCCATCACCAAAAGTCTGCAAACAATAAATGCTGGAGATGGTGTGGAGAAAAAGGAACTCTCCTACACTGTTGGTGGGAATTTAAATTGGTACAACCACTCTAGAGAACAGTATGGAAGTTCCTTAAAAAACTAAAATAGAACTACCATATGATCCAGCAACCCCACTCCTGTAAATATATCTGGAGAAAACCACACTTCAAAAAGATACATTCACCCCAATGTTCATTCCAGCACTATTTACAATAGCCAAGACATGGAAGCAACCTAAAAGTCCACTGACAGAGGAATGCATAAAGAAGACATAGTACATATATACAATAAAATATTACTCAGCCATAAAAAAATATAAAAATAATGCCATTTGCAGCAACATGGATGGACTTAGAGATGATCATACTAAGTGAAGCAAGTCAGAGAGAGAAAGACAAATATCATATGATATCACTCATATGTGTAATCTAATTAAAAATAATACAAATGAACTTATTTACAAAACAGAAACAGATTCACAGATATCAAAAACAAACTTATGGTTACCAAAGGGGAAATGTGGAGGGGAGGGATAATTCAGGAACTTGGGATGAATGTAGACACACTGCTATATGTAAGATAGATAACTGACAAAGACTTACTGTATAGCACAGGGAATTCAACTCAATATTCTGTGATAACCTATATAAGAAAATAATCTAAAAAGTAATGAATATATGTATGTGTATAAATGAATCACATTGCTTCAAACTAACACAACATTGTAAATCAACTATGCTCCAATAAAAGAAAAAGAAAAATAATGAAGAATCTGTAGAAAAGAGAAAATCATGATTGGAAAGTAAATCACTTAAAGAAGCCAGTACACAGATTTAAAAAAAGAAAAGAAAAGAAAAAAATTTATATGAAGTGATGATAACCACAATGAATAGCAAAAGGATGAACATGAAGATGTAAAAGAGAACATGAAAATCATAAAATGTGGTGGAGGATACTATGAAAATATAGGGGGTTTTTTTCCCCCAAAATGTGTTTGATACTATACGACTACCAGTCTAAGGAATGTAGATATAGGAAGGAGGTAACATACTTGAAAAACAGGATAACATCAAATCAAAATCATACAATAGATTCACAAAAACCCAAAAGAAGAGAACACAAGGCTAATACAGAAGTCATCAAACCATAAAAGGAAAAAAAGAAAAACAAAAGGGACAAAGAAGAAATACAAAATAAATGGGAAAACACTATCAATAATTACCTTAAATGTCAAAGGATTAGGTGTTCCTATCAAAAGACATAGAGTGGCAGATTGGATAGAGAAACTAGAGCATACAATATGCTGCCTTCAAGAGACCCACTTCAGCACAAAGGATACACACAGATTGAAAGTGAGGAGATGGAAAAAGATATTTCATACAAATGGAAATGAGAAGAAAGTAGAAGTCACAATACTCATAAGACAATATAGACTTTAAAACAAAGGCTAAAAAGAAAGATAAAGAAGGTCATTATAGAATGATAAAAGCAATGCAAGAAAAGGATATTACATCTGTCAATATATATGCACCCAATATAGGAGCACCCAAATACATAAAAAAGTACTAACAGACATAAAGGAAGAAACTAACAATACTACAATAATAGGAGGAGAATTTAACTCCCTGCCCTCATCAATGGACAGATCTTCAAGATGGAAGATCAATAAGGCAATGGAGATCCTAAATAATACAATAGAACAGTTATACTCAATTGGTATTTTCAGGACATTACATCCCCAAAAAACAGAATACACATTCTTTTTGAGTGTACAGGGAACATTCTCTAGAGTTGACCACATACTAGGGCACAAAACAAGCCTCAACAAATTTAAGAGGATAGAAACTTCTTCAGACATCTTTTCTGACTGCAATGTCAGGAAACTAGAAAACAACCATGGAAAAAGAAACAAGTAAAAAAATGATTACATGGAGACTAAACATGCTATTAAAAAACCAATGGATCAATGATGAAATCAAGAAGAAGTTTAAAAATAAGTTTGAGAGAAATGACAGTGAAAACACAACCATAAAAATATCTATGGGATGCAGCAAAAGTAGTTCTTAGAGGGAGGCTCATAGCAACACAGGCTTTCTTCAAGAAACAAGAAATATATCAAATAAAAAGCCAAATCCACCACCTAAAATAGTTAGAAAAAGAAGAACAAACAAAGCCTAAAGTCAGCAGATGGAAGTAAAAAATAAAGATCAGAGAGGAAATAAAATAGAGATCAAAAAGAAACAACAGAAAAAAATCAATAAAATCAAGAGCTTTCTTTGAAAGGGTAAAAAATATTGACAAACCTCTGGCCAGGCTCACCAAGAAGACAAGAGAGAAGACCAAAATAAACAAAATAAGAAATGAAAGAGTATAAATCACAACTGGTACCCCAAAAATACAAAACATAAGAGAATACTATCAACAATGGTGCGCCAAAATATTTGCAACCTAGAGAAATGGACAAGTTTCTAGAAACACACAACCCACCAAAATTAAATCAAGAAGAAATAGATAACTTCAATAGACCAATCACTGTAAAAGAAATAGAATCTGGAAACCAAAAAAAAACCCTACAAAAAAAGTCTAGGACCAGATGGCTTCACAGGTGAGTTCTACCAAACATACAAAGAAGAACTTATACTGATTGTTGTCAAACTCTCCCAAAAGATTGAACAGGAAGGAACACTCCTAAAGACATTCTTTGAAGCTATCATCAACCTGATACTGAAAACAAAGACAGTATCAAGAAAAGAAATTATAGGCCAATATCTTTAATGAATATCGATGCAAAAATTCTCAACAAAATATTAGCAAACTGAATCCAACAACACATAAAAAAGATGATACACCATGACCAAGTTGCATTCATCCCAGGGTCACAAGGATGGTTCAACATATGGAAATCAATGTGATACACCACATCAACAAAAGAAAAGACAAAACCAATGATCATCTCAATAGATGCAGAATAAAGGCATCTGATAAAATTCAACATCCATTCATGATAAAAAAAAAAACTCTTACCAAAGTGGGTATAGAGGGAACATTTCTCAACATAATAAATGGTGTTTATGACAAACTCACAGCCAATATAATACTCAACAGTGACAAGCTGAAAGCCTACCAAGTAATATCTGGAAGAAGAAAAGGATACCCACTCTCACCACTTCTATTCAACATTGTACTGGAAGTTCTAGCCAGAGTAATCAGACAAGAAAAAAAATAAATAAAAGGTATTCAAACTGGTAGGAAAGAGGTAAAATTTTCAGTATATACAGATGACATGATACTATATATAGAAAACCCTAAAGATTCCACACACACAAAAAAATTAGAACTGATAAACGAATTCAGCAAGGTAGAAGGATACAAGATTAACATACAGAAATCGGTTGCATTTCTTTACACTAACAATGAAATATCAGAAAGGCAATGTAAACAATCCCTTTGAAAATCAAACAAACAAACAAATAAATAGGAATTAACATGACCAAGGAGGTGAAACACATACGCTGAGAACTATAACACATTAATAAAGAAAATTAAAGATAATTCAAAGAAATGGAAGATATCGCATGCTCTTGGATTGGAAGAATTAATATTGTTAATATGGCTATACTATCCAAAGCAATCTATATATTTAAAGCAATCCCTATCAGATGACACAACATTTTTCACAGAACTAAAACAAATAATTCTAAAATTTATATGGAACCATAAGAGACCCAGAATTGCCAAAGTAATTCTGAGGAAAAAGAACAAAGCAGGAGGCATAACCTTCCCAGACTCCAGACTATACTACAAAGCTACAGTAATTGAAACAGTGTGGTATCAGCACAACAAAAGACATACAGATCAATGGAGCAGAATAGAGAGCCCAGAAATAAACTCACACACCTATGGTCAATTAATATTTGACAAAGGAGGCAAGAATATAAAATGGGAAAAAGTCTCTTCAGCAAGTGGTGCTGGGAAAGTTAGACAGCTGCATGCAAATCAATGCAGTTAGAACACACCCTCACACCATACACAAAAATAAACTCAAAATGGCTTAAAGACTTAAATATATGACATGATGCCATAAAGCTCCTAGAAGAGGACATAGACAAGACATTCTCTGACATAAATTTTACCCATGTTTTCTTAGGTCAGTCTCCCAAGGCAATATAAATAAAAGCAAAAATAAACAAATGGGAAATAATCAAATTAATAAGCTTTTGGACATCAAAGGAAACCATAAACAAAATGAAAGGACAACCTACAAACCGAGAGAAAATATTTGCAAATGATGTGATTGATAAGGGCTTAATTTTCAAAATATACAAACAGCTCATACAATTCATTAACAGCAACCAAACAAACAACCCAATAGAAAAATGGGCAGAAGACCTAAATAGACATATCTCCATACATACAGATAGCCAATAGGCACATGAAAAGATGCTCATCATCATTGATTATTAGAGAAATGCAACTCAAAACTATCATGAGTACCACCTCATACCAGTCAGAATGGCCATCATCAAAAAGTCTACAAATTACTAATGCTGGAGAAGGTGTGGAGAAAAGGGAACCCTTCTGTATTGTTGGTGGGAATGTAAATAGGTGCAACCACTATGGAAAATAGTATGGAGGTTCCTCAAAAAACTAAAAAGAGAGTTTCCATGTGATCCAGCAATCCCACTTCTGGGCATATATCCAAACAAAACTATACTTTAAAAAGATGCATGCCCCTCTATGTTCATAGCAGCACTATTTACAACAACCAAGACATGGAAACCTAAATGTCCATCGACAGATGAATGGATAAAGAAGAAGTGACATATATATAATGAATCACTTTACATATGTTGTAAGAAAGAATGAAATAATGCCATTTGCAGCAACATGGATGGATCTAGAGATCATACTAAGTGAAGTCAGAAAGAGAAAGACAAATATCATACGATATCACTTATATGTGGAATCTAAAATACGACACAAATGAACATATCAGTGAAACAGAAACATACACAAAGATATAGAAAACAGACCTGTGGTTGGCAAGGGCATATGGGGTGGGGGAAGGAATGATTGGGAGTTTGAGTTTAGCAGATGCAAAGTATTATATGCAGGATGGATAAACAACAAGGTCTTACTGTATAGCCCAGGGAACTATAGTCAATATCCTGGGATAAACCATAATGGAAAAGAATATGAAAAAGAATATGTATATGTAAACTGAATCACTTTGCTGTACAGCAGAAATGAACACAACATTGTAAATCAACTATACTTTAATAAAACTATAGACACACACACACACACAACTCTAACGCAGACAACCCCATTAAAACTAGGAAAAGTGTTTCCTTCGGCAGCACATATACTAAAAGTCGGAACAATACAATTACCGTGAACCCTGAGTAAAAATGATACGCAAATTCAGGAAACGTTCCATATTTTTTAAAAATTGGGAAAGATATGAACGGACACCTGGTCAGCAAACATGCACAGATAGTATACAAAATTATGCCCAGGACTGAGGGTAGAAAAACCATAGTCCAGCTAGACTCCCTGCATCATGTGTGACAGTGAACTAGTCCTGTCTTTCCTGGAAGCCTCAGAGAGATAGAGAGGGGGAAGGTGATGAAAGAAACTTTCACATATTGAAATATAGGGAAGTCATTCTGGCTTATACATGAGTTAATATGAATTTTATGCTAACTAAAATAGACTGTTTGTGGCCTATCACACATATGTTGTACATCTGCTTTAATTATTAAAGGAAAGGGCACGTTGACCAGAAGTATAGCATGTTCATGTTAAAAATAAAGATTAAATTCTTCTCTTCCTGGGACACCAATGCTGGCCCTCCTTTTATGATAAGACTCCCTTCCCAGGTGCCAAGGCCAGTCTGGATGCGCTGTATGTGTACGTGCTGGTCTGTTTTTTGAAACCTTGAAGAAATGTATCCCTGACTTGTTTAATGTTCTTTGTTCTGACAAGGTAAAACTGTACAGAAAACACTGCTTTTTCCAGAGCAGTTTCTCAGAGTCATCTGAGAAGCAGGCGTCTGGGCTAGTCCTCAGTTTAGCTCAAATAAAACTCTTTTCTATTCTTATTATTGATTGGTTATTGATTATTTTCATAGACATTATTTGACATGGTCGGTAGGATATCAGAAAAACCCATTTGAGGTCACCTGGGGTCTACTTTGGAGTGGCACTTGGTATCAAGCATGGGCCTGCCCCTTGAGCTCCTCCAGCTTCACAGCACCTTTCAGGTGATTCAGTGAGTTTTTCCTGATATCTGAATCTCCTTGTATTAAGTGATGACACATGACTTTTATTTGAGCTGTTATCTTAAGACTTGAAGTCTTAAGTGTGTATTGGTAAATTTCCTATCCAGAGACCATAGGGGGAAGTTCCTAGGCAGAAGACCTAGAGGGAATTTCCAGGCAGGAAGGCTTGGAATGAATTTTGGAGTGAATTGAGCTGGCTAACTTTTTAGAATGTGGCATAAAATTGAACATTTAAATTTAATTTTTGATTCACACTTTATAATAAAATGAAACTAAGACAAAGCGGAAGGTTGTGCTTCAAAAGCCTCCCAGCTCCTGGACAGGCAGCCACCCACTGGAACCCTGGCTGGTTTCTACAACTGGTGTGGAGCCAATACTTACAAGTACTTATCTAACCTTAAAATGGCTAGGATAAAATTTTTTTGACATTCCAAAACTGATTTTTGCATGCACAATTAAATACAGCTGACTTGATAAAATACCTTTTCAAAATTTCGATCCTGAGAGAGAAAAGTACTCCTAGGAGAACACTTGAAGTTATAACTCTTATCACGCTCCTGAAATGCAAAGACAGCCCACACTGCTTGAGACTACAGCCTTGGCTCAATTAGTAGAATCTAAAATGTAAAAAAAAAAAAAAAAAAAAAAAAAAAAAAGCCTTTTTAAATGCAAGCAGGAAAGCTACGAGATCTCTGTCTGCACTGTCTATGTCTACCCGGATGTATGTATGCTCGTGTGTATGTTATAAATGTGATCAGTTTCTACCTCCAGGTGACATTATTAATATGAATTTGTAAAAGAGCGCTATGTAATTGACTTAAAAGCAAGTGCTTACAAATTAAATATTTCTAAATGTAATAAAAAGAACTAATCCAAATTTTTAAAGGATCATGTGATCTAGAATTAATCTTCAATAAATGAAAACAATCTTAAGCTTTTAGCTTGATTAATTCAGAAATGTCTTTAGGGTCATCAATACTAAGAATAGTACTTTTATTGTTCCCAGGTTTACTAAAAGTTCATAAGTTCACGTTATCTCTGCTTCAAAATTAGTCAGCAAAATATTAACTTAGTACTATGATATTCTCATAAGTGATGAAATAGAGATCAATGGGATAAAAGTTTTTAGGTGAACTCTTTCAAAATGATTATGCTTTATGGTATGTCTAACTAAAAATAGTTTCTCCAGATATTTGGTAACTTGAAACTTTAGAGGTTTGCTAAATTAAATTAAAAGATGCAAATTCACTGACTATCCAGATAATTTCCAATTTAGATAAAAATACTGAAACATTCATTGATAAGCATGTCTCAATTTGTCTGCTTTGTCTTCTTTAGAGAAAAACTAAAGATGTTTGGGTTTACTAGACACAGGTCTTGTACCACATTAAAAAGAAACTATGCTATGAGAGAAACGTATGTTTTTAGAGGTTATGGAGTATGTTCTTAAATTTGCTAATCAGTAAATACTGGTATGACAAAGAGAATCAATTACTTGCCTCTTGATTTTCCTTTGAGATTAAGGGTTTCTTTAAGGGTTAAAAATTATAACACATATAATTAACATTACTAAAATAACAAGGAAAGCATTTCAGTATGTAAAAAGTAGCATATATGTTGTCAGTGATAGAAGATATAAAGAATGGAAAAAAGGATAGATAAGTTTGTCATAGAGTTGGTTGTTTTTGAATAGAAAATAAAGTCTTTAGGATTATTTAGTATATTATATTACATGGGAAGCCTTGTGAATAAAAGGTAACATTAAGCCTTCTTCACGTTATGTCTACATAAGTATATATATTATAAATGTTCCAGAAGTGATATGAAACTCCTAGAAATCTTATATGTCCTGACATAAAATATTATCTGTCATGTCATCCAAACCGAGGCTCACACTAAAGGGAGTGAACCCAAGTAATAGGAAAATGCCTTGACTTTCTTACAAAGGCAACCACAACAGAATCTGGAAAGATTATGGCACATGTAGATAAAGTCCATTCTGCTTCTACAAAATTAACCTCTCATTGTCAGATTTCTGCCATCCTGATGTCCTTGTAACAGTGTGCTCCTAAATGAAAGAAATTAAGGCGTCTGTTTAATTCAATAGCTGTGAATTAAACAATCAGGGCTACGGGAAACCCGAGACAGCTGCTTGGCTCTTCCCTGCTCCCTGGCAAACCCCACTTTTTTTATTTTTACTTTCGGCTGCATTGGGTCTTAGTTGCAGCAGGTGGGATTTTCATTGCGGCATGCAGGATCTTTCACTGAGGGGCTCGGGCTCTTCATTGCGGTGCGCAGGCTCTCTACCTGTGGGGCGTGGGCTCCAGAGTGCGTGGGCTCTGTAGTTTGCAGCAAGCTGGCTCTCTAGTTGAGGCTCGCAGGCTCAGTAGTTGGAGCACATGGGCTTAGTTGCCCTGAGGCATGTGGGACCTTAGTTCCATGACCAGAGATCAAACCCGCATCCCCTGCATTGGAAGGCAGCTTCTTTACCACTGGACTCCCAGGGAAGTCCCCAAACCCTCCTTTTTATTTGATGTGTTAAAGCTTTCCCTTGCTGCAAGGTAGATGCCCTCACAATGACAAAGAAACTGTTTAAAAATATGTTTTTCACTTGGGGCATACCTTCTACAATCTCCAGTGATCAGGGCACCTGCTTCACTGGGCAAATCCTACAAGCCTTAACACAAATCCCTCACAAACTTCTTGAAATTGTCACTGTCACTATCATCCTCAACCATCAGGCGAGCTCAACAAAACTAATGGAAAAACTGGACTCAAACAGAACAAGAATTAATTACATAGGATTGAATGAATTGATAAATATGATTATATTTTTTACAACTCTGAAATATTGCTGACTTTTTTTTTTTTTTTTT
>NW_006792323.1:2361936-2364645 GCF_000442215.2 Lipotes vexillifer | reverse complement strand
CCATGGCTCACGGGCCCAGCCACTCCACGGCATGTGGGATCTTCCCAGACCGGGCACAAACCCACATCCCCTGCATCGGCAGACGGACTCTCAACTACTGTGCCACCAGGGAAGCCCATATTGCTGACTTATTTATTTATTTATTTTTTGCGGTACGCGGGCGTCTTACAGTTGTGGCCTCTCGCGTTGCGGAGCACAGGCTCCGGACGCACAGGCTCAGCAGCCATGGCTCACAGGCCCAACTGCTCCGCGGCATGTGGGATCTTCCCGGACAGGGGCACGAACCCGTGTCCCCTGCATCGGCAGGCAGACTCTCAACCACTGCGCCACCAGGGAAGCCCCTGAACATTTTTTTAAAGAATACATACTTATGACCAACAGACCCATGAAAGGATGGTCAATATCACTTATCAGTTATCATACAGTCCCCATTCCTCCCTCCCACAGCCCCTGACAGTACCTAATCCCATTTCTCTCTGTTTCGGTACTTATTCTGGATGTTTCCTGTAAATAAAACCATACAAAACGTGGCTTTTTGTTTCTGCCCACATATTTTAAGAGGTGACTTGTAAATTTCTGTTTTTGTTTTATTATTTGAAAGGAAAACCCAGCTGGATTTTAAAAAGAGACGTACAAAATGAAGTCCTATTAGTAAATGTATATATAATCTTGAAGTAGACACTGATTTTCTAAGTGTGACACCAGAGCTAGAATACAGAATGGAAATGCTTAGCTCTTCAGTGGCAAAGATAAAAACAAAACAACAAAGAAACAATCAAAAACAAGTAAACAACAAATAAACAAAAACCAACAGAGACAACTGGAAAGACAAACTATAAACTGGAAAAGGATTCCTCATAACCCAAGGCCAGAGAAAGATTTAACATGCCTGTGGTCCAGAAACTTTTTGAAAACCAGTGTTTTAACAAGAAACAGAACAAATACAGGCATTTCCAAGGAGAGGTAGTGCATACTGCCAGTCAATGTTAGAGACGCTTGACCTCTCAGCTGAGGACACACGCAAATGTAAACACTATGGAGACAGCACTGGTCACCACTACACTGGCTGGTTTTCAGACTGGTGACCACCAGCCCTAGTGACAACGTGAGGAAGCAGAGGCCCCAGCAGATCCCCTAGAGGGGAGAGTGAACCGACACTCCTCTCTGGGAGAACAGTGTGCAAAATCCCTCAGACTCCCACAGGGGTATCCCTTTCCCAGAAGTGCTGATCCTTAGACCTGATCCCACTAAAATTCTTCAACAATTTTTTAAAGATGTCTTTTCAAGCGTATCCATCACAGCACTGGTTGAAATAGTAGGGAATTGGCAACAACAGGAATGTTCATGGAGAGGGGATGGGATCCAACAGTTCTGGTCCACTTGAATGAATGAATGCTGGGCAGCTGAGAAAGTGGGGGCAGGGTATCAACCTGATGACAGGGGAGACCTCAGGGTTCTCTATGTGGGACACAGGAGGACCAATCGTCTGCATCCAGGATCCCATCTGTTAAGACCACATGGATGTGAAATCAACATAGATGCAGATGAATCTGCTTGTGTGTGTGTCTGTGTGTGAGAGAGAGACAGAGATAGAAGGAGAGAGACAGAGTGTGAGAGAGATGCACCAAACCATTCAAGACGGTCACCTCTGGGGATGGGATTTGCAAACCTCTTCTCTTCTCCTTTAGGTGATATTCCCATTTTCTATAATGTGTATTACTTTAATAATTCTAAAACATAATTAAATTATATAAGTGTAAGCCATTCATCACTTATTTATAGAGTAATTAATGTACGTTATTTCATATTTATTTTTTAACGATTTATTACAAGAACACTAAGCATTTATGAGAGTAAAATATTGAATTCTAAAGGAATTAAGAACCAGGGAAACAACAAAACCTTCTGGTGACTCAGTTACAGGTCAGCTAAGTGGCAGGACATGGCAAAGTTGGGTCCATTTTCTCCAGGAGGTTGTGTATGTTGTGAATCAGCACCCCAAGACTCAGGTGAGCTTCCCTAGGTGGCCAAACTTGACGGACCTCCAACTCTACTCCTGACCTCTGCCCTCAGCTAATTTTATCTGCGTCCTTTCACCATAACCAACACTGACCCTGAGTATAAAGCTTCAGTGAGTTCTGGGAGCCTCCAAGTAAAAAAGAACCCAGGGTGGTCTCAGGACCCCAAGCCCTGCAGTCAGGGTCAGAAGTAGGAGGGGTCTCAGAGCCCTAGAATCTGCAGGACCCCTCTACCAGGTAAGGTGTAGGAGACCCCAAGTTATAGTTAAGCTGAGTCCAGGGCCCCCCTATGTTAGGAGCATCCTAGCCCTGTGGATCAGGAAGCGGCCAGCTCCCTCCCTCCTTGGCCCAGTCTCTGGCTTCTGTGGAATGCCCTGGGGGATGAGGGGTTGGGTGCGGTGCCCAAGGCAGCCCAAGGCAGGGGAGGGGATGTAGAGTTGGAAAGTCACCCAAGGACATGCTTTCCCTGAAGCGACCGCTGCCCCAGGTGACCCCAGCTGCAGGCTGAGTTGGACCACTCAAGTTGGAGCCCTCATGGCTTGGACACTGACATCCTGGATTTTTTGGAAGACAAGCACCCAAGTACTCCCAGTAATTCCCTACTGCTGTGGTTAGGGCCACCCTGTTTCTTCTTTTAGGTGGAGTTCTCACCCCTCTCAGCAAGCCTCTTTGCAGGGCTAATGGATGGGGG
>NW_006792323.1:2340273-2361926 GCF_000442215.2 Lipotes vexillifer | reverse complement strand
ATGGGGTCCATGACAGGATGGGGGTGTCCACGGCAGGACTGGAGACTCTGTGGTGGGTGGGAGTCCACACTCCAGGCAGGAGGGCTCCCACCCACCCTGCCTGTCCACACGTCATGGTCATAGGTCCGCACATAGTGCATCTGTCTATGTGGTAGAAGGGGCAGTGGTCCAGGGAACAGTGCAGCCTGTTGAGGGTGCCCAGTCCGGTGCAGGTGTCTGACCACCCAGCAGTCAGGTCAGTGTAGAGTATGTACCTGGAGCCCTGGCCATGCTCCCCAACTCCCAGAGATGACAGCTCAGCATGGTCCCTGGAGAGGCTGGAAGGTCTGCCAACAGCACTTCCTCCCCCAAATGCCTGAAGCAAAAGATGCCTCTGTGCAGAAAGACAGGACATCACTAGGCTGCTGTCCTAAAGAAGTCAGTCAGCATATACACACTACTATGTATAAAATAGACAACTAATGAGAACTGACTGTATAGTACAGGGAACTCTACTCATGCTCTGTGGTGTCCTAAATGGGAAGGAAATCTAAAAAAGAGGATGTATGTATACATATGGCTGATTCACTTTCCTGTGCAGCAGAAACTAACACAGCATTGTAAAGCAACTATACTCCAATAAATATTAATTAAAAAAAAGAAAAGAAAGTCAGCACAGATGGCTCTAGGCCAGTGTCTAGGAATTGGGCTGCTGTAGTGGACTGAATGCCCCCTCCTAAAAATTATGCCCATGTCCTGACCCCTAGAACCTGGGAATGGAACCTTGTTTGGAAATAGGGTCTTGGCAGTTATAATTAGTTAAGTACCTAGAGATGAAGGTGGCCCAGTGACAGGTATCCTCACAGGAGACAGAAGAGGACAGACAGAGAAGAAGCCACCTGAAGATGGAGACAGAAAATGGAAGGATGCGGCCACAAGCCCAGGGCTGCCTGGAGTCTCCAGAAACTTGAAAAGGCAGATAAGACCCTCTCTTGGAGCCTCTGGAGGGAGCTCAGCCCTGAGACCTTTGATCTCAGTCTTCTGGTCTCCAGCACAGGTAGGATGGGTTTTTGTTGTTCTGAGCCTCTGTGGTCATCTGTCATGTCAACTCCAGGAAGCTGATACAGCTGGTGAACAACTCCCTGCCCTGATCTAAACGCCCCTCCCATTAGAGGCAGCCCCCTGCAGCTAGACTGTTTGAACAAAGCATGTGGTTCATGCTGAACCCCGGCTCCCCTTCTGGGCACTGGCATTTTGGAGGGTGAGGGCAGAAAACACCACAGGACCTGCCCCCAGCCAGGGGCCAAGTCTCTAGTGAGCTTCCCTGGGGGGAAATGTCATGGTTTTACCCTTTGTCACTGGGGGAAGAGATGTTCTGGAGACCCTAGAGGGAAGGAGGGGGCACGAGGAAGCCGGCCCAGGGATTCCCCGAACCGTGCACCCCTACTGTGCACCGTGACACCTGAGTGTGTGCTAAGCCCCATGAGCCTCACAGCAGGTCCCTGAAGGTGAGGGCAGCCCTGCAGACCCCACCCCTTCCCTCCACGTCTGGTAGGTAGAAGACTCACTTCTTGCATCCTGGGAGCAGTTCTGGGGTTTTGCCGGCTGAGCCCCTGCCTATGCCCCCCACTCCCCAACAAGAGCCACCCGGACACGCTGTTTGTCCCCCTGATATTCTCAGGAAAGAATTCAGGAGTGTTCACAGAAGCTTCTGCGGGCAGCTCTGCATCTGCACCATTTTCACATCTGCCCTGCAGACACACTGAAAGCGTTCCCTGACCTCACGTCCCCGGCTGACTGTCTCCACGTGGCAGCCACAGGCCCCAAGGCAGGTGCCAGACCGACTACCTCATCTCATCTGGAAGGGGACGGTGGTCTCTGCCCATGGGGCGAGTGGGGGGGCACACCTACAGCCACAGCACCAGCTCCAGGGAGAGTGCGACCCCTCGGGGGCCTGGACCATTCGCTCTCATCTCCCCCCCCAACACCACCTGACACACAGTCATGACACGGGGACACTGGCTCAGTCAGGAGGACCGAGGCAGCACCCAGCACCACATCAGACGTGCATTTCCATGGGCAGTGGACACACAGGGTGTCAGGACTTTGTGTCTAGAAAATAAGCCAAGCCCACTAGAAGCTGATCTCCATGTGTGGACTTGAAACCCACATGCAGGGATAGAGCTCCCTCCGGACACGGGCTCAGAAGCCTCTGCACAGGTGCTGGCCACACCCGTGCTTCCTGCCCGACCACCCAGGCCTCCCTGGTGGGCACGGTTGGACCCACACTCCCTGGGCTCCCCGATAACCTGAGGGGCCAGCGCTGGCAGGGCCTGGGGATGAAAGTGGTCACTCCACCAACACCGCTCAGGTCCTGAGTGACCAGGAGAGCAAAGGCCAGTGGAGTCTGAGGCCAAGCGTCGGAGAAGCTCAACCCACCCCCTCCACGGGACACCCCCTCCAGCCCCGATCTGCTTACTCAGGCCCATCACATAAACCTCTCAGTGTCCAAGTTCCACTCCACTGCCCAACATTCCTGGTGTGGACATCTGTGTACACAAGCTGCCCTGTGTCCACTTCCCACACGGGACGCCCCTCCATCCCTGCTTCTCCCGGAAAACAGCCTGGCCCTCGCATGTGCTGGGAAAGAAAGAGGATGGGGAGGAAGCCAGCCTGTCCTGCCCACCACCCAGGGGCCCAGACACAGGGCTCGGGGGCTGCTGGGCCTTGAGGTCCAGACACTTTCAGATGTGGAATGAACACTGGAGCCTCCCTGTCTGTGATTCAGGAAACAGGAGGACCACCAAACCGAGCCCATCCCTGGGCTCTGCTGCAAATCTGCTTGGATTCGCTCTCCTGATCCTATAGGCAGACACACAGGAAATGGGATCTGGGATTCTCTTAAAGACAAAGTTCTGTGAAATTTCCACAAGACCCCTTTCTGAATACCTTGTTCTGAGCAACTTACTAGTCAATCCATGTTGCCATCACCCCTTGAGCAGACTGGGAAGCTGAGGCTCTGAGAAGCCAAGTAAGCCCCCAGAAGCAGAGACATGGGGCTGCAGAGTGTGGTCTGCACCCACTGCCCACCCAGGGTGTCTGCCCGCTCCTGGCAGACTCTACGTCACCGCTTTGTGGGGATTAGCGTTGCAAAACCTCCCCTTAAGTGAGATTCATGTTACAAAGCCTTTAAACAAGATTTCTTACAACCCTATTTTTGGGGTCACCCGGGAGGCTTGTCATCCTGAAGTGGGTTCAGCCCACGTCACCAGGGCGGCTTTCTTGGGTCACACTCACTATACTTGCTCAGCTCAGACCCAGAAAGGCCCCCTCGTGCCCAGAGCCCCATGGCTCTGCCTGGGCTCCCACTCCCCTCCTGCCTGGTCCCTCCCTCCTCTGTCCCCAGCAGGGTCACCAGGAGCTCCCACCCACTCCAGGGCAGGCTGTCCACTCTGTCCTGGGGAGGCGTCCATGGAAGAAACAAGAAGTTCCCGTGGGGTCGTCCTCACCCAGTACAGCAGCCAGCACCCACCTACTGACCTTGTTGCTCTAGATGGGCCAGGGCGGTGTTCAGAGGCCTGCAGCATCTTCTGGTTCCCGTTTCATCCCACCGCTGTCCATGGGTGAGTCACTGAGTAGCTCTGTACCGGCTGCACAGAGAGTACACTTGTTCATATGCCCCTCCCAGCCCACGGGGCTCTCGTGGTCAGGCCCCTCCCAGGATATGGAGCTCACCTGGGCAGGTACCGAGCAGCCCACGGGGCTCTCGTGGTCAGGGCCCTCCCAGGATATGGAGCTCCCCTGGGCAGGTACCCTGTGCACATAGCCCTCATTGCAGAGCACCCCCAGCTCACCTGTCTGTCAGGGCTGACACAGAGCACCTCAGAGCAAGACTTGAACTAACAAACAGCAGCTCCGACAAGTCTGTGACCCTGGGCTTCACTCTGTGAGGCCTCCCTCTGCCTGGTCTTCCAGAGGCTTCCACTGCAGCCGGGGCACCAGGCCTCTGTCTCCATCCACCACCCCTTCTCTCCCTGACTCCTGGCTTCCTCTCATTGGGAGAGGGTCTTCTTGAAATTGCCTCCCACTCATGGGCCAGATAAAATGATTAGAAAACAAGCCAGAGCTGCAGCCCCATATTCACCCTGACACTCAGAGCTCCACAGCTGTTCCTAGTACCGGGCCAGCACAGCAAAACCCATTTTCTGCAACTGTGAGCCCCTGATCGGTGTGGATTGGCTGACCCGGGCAGCCTGATCTGGCCAGCCAGCCCTTCCCAGCTGTGCCTGGATGGAGGTCTGTAAATATCCCCTCCAGGCAGTAGGAGCACCTACAGGGGCACCTCAGGCCATGCTCCTGGCCCTGTCAACAGCTGTGGGGCTGGGCTGGCAGTTGGAAGTGAGGGGCCATAGCTGTATAAGGGGCCTGGTCTCTGTGGGCCTCTGCTGGACCTTTCACAGGAGTTGCTGGGCTGCCATCTGCTAATGAAGGGGATGTGTCACCCGCACCTGCTGTTGTAAGTTCTGCACAGACAGAGGTGAGGAAGCAAGAGAAAAGCAACGGGGGCCCAGAGAGGAGGGTTAGCTCAGGCAGGGAAATGGAAAGCTTTCAGGAGAGCGCTTGGACCGGGACCATCCCTTGTGGCCTGCGGGAGCAAACTCGGCAAGCGTGCTCGCACTGCGGCTCCAAGCCCTTTCCTGCAGCATTTAAGGTCCTTGCACACATTCAGGTGTTTGATTTCTTTTGCTTGCTTGATCCCTCAGGCTAGGACTTCCAGTACTGTATTGAATAGGAATGGTGAGAGTGGGCATCCTTGCCTTCAGTTAGAACTTAGAGGGAAAGCTTACAGCTTCCCCTTGTTAATAACATGAGGTTGCGCTTTTCATAAAGGTGCTTTATTATATTGTGGTAAGTTCCTCCTGCACCTATTTTGTTGTTCAGTTTTATCATGCCTGGATTTTGAACTTTGTGAAATGTTTATTTTTGGCCATGCCACGTGGCTTGCGGGATCTTAGTTCCCGACCAGGGATTGAACCCGGGCCTTTGGCAATGAAAGCGCCAAGTCCTAACCACGGGACCGCCAGGGAATTCCCTGAGACAATCATTTTTTAATCTTTCATTTTATTAATGTGGTTTATCACACTGATTGATTTGTGTAAGTTAAACAAATCTTGCATCCCAGGTAAAAATCTCAGTTGATCATAGTGTATAATCTTTTTAAAAATTAATTAATTAATTTATGGCTGCGTTGGGTCTTTGTTGCTGCATACAGGCTTTCTCTAGTTGCGGCGAACGGGGGCTACTCTTCGTCACGGTGCGCGGGCTTCTCATTGCGGTGGCTTCTCTTGTTGCGGAACACGGGCTCTAGGCACCCAGGCTTCAGTAGTTGTGGCTCGCGGGCTCTAGAGCACAGGCTCAGTAGTTGTGGTGCACGGGCTTAGTTGCCCTGTGGCATGTGGGATCTTCCCGGACCAGGGCTTGAACCCGTGTCCCCTGCATTGGCAGATGGATTCTTAACCATTGTGCCACCAGGGAAGCCCTATAATCTTTTTGTGATGTGTTGTTGAATTTGGTTTGCTAGCATTTAATGAGGACTTTTGAAGCAAAAGTGAGCCCTAATATACACTATGGACTAGGGTTGTGTCAGTGTTGTGTCACTTGTATCAAATGTACCAACTTGGTGGGGATATTGATAACAGGCGAGTCCATGCATGTGCGGGGACGGGGGTACACAGGAACTCTCTGTACCTTTCTCCCAATTACTCTGTTAACTGTCAACCTTAAAACACACACCATGAGAGTTGTGCTTTAATTTTTTTCTTTCGGGGTCTTACTGAGGACTATAGCCCAGGAGACAGCGACTCAGGAGCTCTGAGTAAACTGCTCTGAAGAGGTAGAGGGGGGGCCACATATATACACGAAGTTTTTGTCTGGGAGATACATGTAGTCAAGCATACATCTTGGTAAGAGATTACTGCTAATCACAAAGAGCAGATATCTCAAGTTAATAATTTTAGTGTTTTTCTAAGCAGAATCAGGGTCATTAATGTTCTCTCTTAGATATGCATCTTGGCTATCTAGAGGCTCATCTCTCCGGCAGAGAATGCCTCAACTTGTTTATTTTATCCTGAATTCCCCTCAGGGCACACTGTTGCTGGGCCACTGCAGTGGGTTGTGACTTAAGCCTTGTATATCTGAATGATGAGTGACACTGTTCTTTTTTTTGTTCGCAAAACCTAAAAGTTCTCTGAAAATAAAGTTTTTATTGTAAAAAAAGAAATTTAATGACCAAGCTTCTTCTGTTTCTGTCAGTTGGTCCAGTGTTTGTTGAATAGTATGCCTGAGCACGCAAATGATGTCAACCTTGTTCTCAGTAAAATGAGATAGCTCTGAATGCTTACAAGATTTTGCATATAGAGGTAAGTTTTTATGACGCTGTCATCAATAATGTCTAGAAGAATCCTTGAACTTTGGTTAGGTCAAGCTGGTATGGAATAAAAAGACACGTACTGACTGACAACTTATGCTTACATGGGGTTTCCTAAATATTTGAGTTTTAGCAGGGACTCTCTTTAGGCTCAGACTCCGACAGCGATTTTACTACTTTACAACAATTAGAGAGTGGAAAATTATTTACCCAAACCAAGCACATAGGACAATGGTTTGCAGATGAGATGATGGCTTTTAATTTATCATGGAAGGTAAATTATGCCTCAACTCCTTTGTTGAAGGGCAGAGCACTCCTGAGACCAAATAACAAACCAAAATCCTCTTGAGTGAGCCCTAACAGGAAAATTCTGAGTGACAAAAGAGATTTACATCAAATTAGCATATCTTGAGGTGTTATTCTTCTTTCCTGCAGTGGTATTTCAGTCTAGACATCTGGAACCAGTCATTAGAATCAATGCACTTCACCCTGAACAGGACTGACAATGCATACTAATTTGTACCCTCTAACTTTGCTGTTTCTACAACAGTGTTCTCCCTATACTGAGTTACGTCACACCCCCATCTTAAAAAAAGGAATATTTAGTGACATTAAGAATATTGTAGAAATCAACTGTGTTGATATATAACAGATAAATAAACGTAGTGTTAAATAACTTTGTTAGTTTGACTAGTTAAGAAGATGATCAAATAGAAATTATTTTTGCCCAGTAAGTACAGGATATACATTATTTTCAAATATCAGAGATTCTTAAAATGGAAAAGTTTTAGGCCTGAAAAGGTCATAAACTTCTTGAAAACAAAAATTCTACATGTCATATTTTCTTGCACTATGAAATGAAAATAGAAGATATTGATTAAAATGCAACCAAGAAGTAATACCTAGCAATATACAAATTTTATCTAAGATCTTTTTTGGGGGCCACACCATGTGGCATGCTGGATCTTAATTCCCTGATCAGGGATTGAACCTGTGCCCGCTGCAGTGGAAGCACAGAATTTTAACCACTGGACCACCAGGGAAGTACCTAAGATCATTTTAAAGCACTATTGGATTAAAAATAAAAATCAAACTGAGGTTATCTCATAGAGTCAATGAAGTGCCAAGGAGAAGAGTCAAAGGGCTTGCATGTAACTAATCCTACCAATATTAACTTAATGTTACAGAAAAACATCAATTCTGGCCGTGGACAATTTGTATTCATTAAAGCAGAAGATAATAGGATCAGAAATGCATTCAAAACATAAAAATACTTTCAAATACTAAGAAAATAATGACACTATAAATAATTTTAATATACGGTAAATTGGGGGTGGTGTTCAAATTAAGAAACTAAGGATGTCTCATGAGACACTGTTGTCTGCTAGAAAATATCTAGGTGAAATATTTACTCTTGTAAACAATATGGATGTTTATGTTTTTAGAGGAAAATAATATATTTTCTGATAACTATTTTAATGTAGACAAGTAAAAATCTCAGAATCGGGCTTCCCTGGTGGCGCAGTGGTTGAGAGTCCGCCTGCCGATGCAGGGGACGCGGGTTCGTGCCCCGGTCCGGGAAGATCCCACATGCCGCAGAGCGGCTGGGCCCGTGAGCCATGGCCGCTGAGCCTGCGCGTCCGGAGCCTGTGCTCCGCAACGGGAGAGGCCACAACAGCGAGAGGCCCGCGTACCGCAAAAAAAAAAAAAAAAAACTCAGAATTTACAAGTATCCTCAAAGGGGCCAACAGAGCTGAAATTACAATACCAGAAACAAGTCAAGAGAAAGATTCAGAGGAGCAATAAAAGTGAGAAGCCAGTGATACCTCACTGACTGATCACAAGGCAAGACTGATCATCTTGTCCCCAGTCAATTGGAATGAACAAATATACTGATCTGAGACATCCAAAATGTGAGAGCTCCCAAATATAAGAACTAAATTATTATAAATTATGGAGCACAGAAGGAACTATGCTACCAGGATGAAGAGCCACAAGATAGTAAGTAGTTCTACATTTAAAAACCAGACACAAATCTTGAATTAAGATATGCCTTGTTCCAAAACTAGAAAAATAAAGAAATATACATTAGAAATTATAGCCAAGCTGCACAACACCAAAAAGAAAGGAAAAACTTAAAAGCACTGATAGAGATAAACTGCAAAGTTGAGAACAAAATCTCCACAGACTTGTTAGAAGTCAAAACACAGAGAAATACAGGTTAAGACTGTCAGAATTGGATACTTAGATAAAATATCTGTAGTGGATAAGGAAAAAAAAAAGCTGTAAGAGATTTGATTACCAACAGAAGCTTCTTAAGACTACATTCAAGAAGAAAGAAAAGCCTTCCTGTATGAAGGTCTGAAACTAAAAATCAAAGTAAGAAACTTGTAAACATATGGGAATATTAGACCATCATGGGCATTGAACTAAAAAAGCACACAGAAAACTCTATAGCATCCGTTTCAAAAGTATTTGGACATATCAAAATTGTAATCCCATACATTTTACTTAAATCAGATCGCTAATCCTGTGCATCTTAAATAATTTGACTGATAACAGAATAATCTATTTTTCAGACAATTAACTTCTTAAAAATGATGGCATTCTGTCATATATTTTATATCATATGGATTGATCAGAACTGATTAGCATAAAAGGACTGACAGTGGCATAGACCTAGCTCTCAATTTTCAAGAGATTTTTTTTTCTTTATTTTGTCTATGAAGTTGCATCAAAGTAATCACATTGTGATCTTTTTCTAGAGACTGTGCTTAACATAGGGAAATCCTCTCATACCTTAAAAAGAAAAAAGAAAAAAACCACTTAAGTCCCTAATAATGAAGACAATTCCCCTCATGTCTTAATCAAGATATCAGAACGCTTTGTAAAATTTCACTGAATAATTTAGCAATTACTGTCTTGTGTTATGGGCCATTGACACAGGCAAAATTATTTTATACACTTGATTCAACCTAGGACTTATGTGACAATAAAAAAAAAATTGGAAAATCACCATATCCACTCAGAATCTTCTGAGTTGGAAGTGTTAAATTATGTTTTCAGGGTCACTTCTCACTATAGTAGCTCATATAAATGTGTAAGGCAATGCAAATAATTTAGTATTATTGACTCTTACTCAGAAATCCATGACTGAGATAGAACATTGCTCTAAAACTCTCTGATATGTATGAGTTTATAAAAGATAAATTGCATATTTGATTAAATGGTTGTCTCTATTTCTTCAAAAGCTTAATGTAGTAAAGGGACACTTTTATCTCAACTGCCAACACCAAACAACACAACACGCCAGCAACAGAAATCTTTACTCACAGCATGTTGGGTTCTGCTTTCATGTTGCACCCAGAGGAAAATATAAACTTACAGACACACTAATCTGCACATTTGAAGGATCACCGTCCAAGCACCAGCAAAGCAACACTGCACATGGACTACTACTATGTAAGTAATTACACCTATAATAGTAGCCCATGCACAGTGCTGTTTTACATTTACATATATAATATACATACGTGTGTGTTTATATATATACAAATATATAATATATGTAATTTTTATTAATATCCTGCATGTACTATAAAGCATCACCAAAAAGATCATAAAATAGATAAAATAACAGGTAAGGATTTAAATATTGCCTTCTCTTACCCTATGAGATATAAAGCTTACCCTCCCTGATTCGAAAATGAATATTACATAATTCTGAAAAATACATTAGCTGCTGGATTATCAAATGGCATCTTTTTCAGTGAGATTCTAGAGGTCATTGCTGCTGAGGCTGAACAGTTGAGCCACACTTCCTGTAGATTTTGGTTGACTCCTAAAGTACAAGGCACTCAGTCAAATATGAAGTCAGATAAATAATGAACACTTATTTTCGTATAACTATTTCCTAAGTATTGCATACAAATATTGCCAATAATTACAACTTGATAACGTACAAGAATAACGTTTTCCTTCACACAGCAAACACAGAAGTGTGTTCCATTTCTATGTTCAACTTTAAATAGACATATAAAGTTGCCTGTTGCAGAGAGACACTGCTTTGTTTTAAAAGTTTTGCATTTTGTTGAGAATTTTTGTATGTATGTTCATCAGCTATATTGGGCTATCGTTTTCTCTCCTTGTAATGTCCTTATCTGGCTTTGGTATCAGTGTAATGTTGGCCTCGTAGAATAATTCTGGATGTGTTCCCTCCTCTTCAAGTTTTTGAAAGACTTTGAGAAGGATTTGTGTTAATTCTTTTTTAAATGTTTGGTAGAAATTGCTAGTGAAGCCATCTGGTCCTGTGGTTTTCTGTGTTTGGAGCATCTTTGATTACTGACTTAATGTCTTTATTTGTTATTTGTTCAGATTTTCTGTTCCTGATTCATCCTTGGTAGGTTGTGTGTTTCTAGAAATGTATCCGTTTCTTTTAGATTATATAATTTGTTGGCATATAGTTCGTAGTAGCTTCTGATGATCCTCTACACTTCTGTAGTATCAGTTGTAATGTCTCCTGTCTCGTTTCTGGTTTTATTTATTTGAAACCTCTCCCTCTCTTCTCTCTTTTAGTTATTCTAGATAATAATTTGTCAATTTTGTTTATGTTCTCAAAGAACCAGCTTTTAGTTTTGTTGATCCTTTCTATTGTTTTCCTGGTGTGTGTTTCATTTATTTCTACTCTGATGTTTATTATTCATTTTGTTAACGTTGGGCTTAATTTTTTTTCAAGTTCTTGAGGTGTAAATTTTGTCTCTTTATTTGAGACCATTTTAATATCTTAACATATGCATCTAACACTAAAACATCATCTCAGAACTGCCTTTGCAGCATGCCATAGGTTTGATATGTTGTACTTCCATTTTCATTTGTTTCAATATATTTTTAAAATTTCCCTTTTGACTTATTTTTTGATATGTTGGTTGTTCAAAAGTGTATTGTTTAGTTTCTACATATCTATAAGTTTTCTAGCTTTCCTCTTGTTGATTTCTAGTTCCACACCCTTGTGTTCAGAAAATAGAGTGGGTATGATTTCAATCTTCTTAAATTTGCTAAGACTTGTTTTGTGTCTTATCATATGATCTATCTATGGAGAATGTTCCATGCACACTTGAGAAGAATGTGTATTCTGCTTCTGTTGGATGGAATGTCCTATATGTGTCTCTTAATTCAATTTGGTCTAAAGTATGATTCAATTACAACATTGCCTTATTGATTTTCTGCCTGGATGATCTGTCCATTGCTTACTTTTATTAATAATCATTAACAACCATCCATATTATTAATGATTACTGATATATTAATAATTAATAATAATATTACTATTCATTGCTGGTCATTACTATAATAGATGTTGATGTCCCCTACATTTTTGTAATGTTGTCTATTTCCTCCGTCAGATCTGTTAATATTTGCTTAAAATGCTTATCTGTGCCGACGTTGGGGTGTATATACAGACTTATGATTGGTGTATCTTTCTAATGTAATTACCCCTTTGCCATAATGACCTCCCTTAATTCTTGCTACTGTTTTTTGCTTAAAGTATATTTTGGCTGATATAAGTATTAATACCCCCACTGTCTTTTCATTTTCACTCCTGTTGAATATATTTTTCCACCCCTTCACTTTGAGCTTTTGTGTGTCTTTAGAGCTGAAGTCCATCTCTTGCAGGCAGCATATAGTCGGGTCTTCTTTTTATCCATCCCAGCAAACCCATGTCTTCTGTTTGAATTTACTCCATTAGCACTGAGGGTGGCTATTGAAATGTAAGGACTGACCACTGACATCTCAGTGATTGCTTTCTTGTTGTTTGCATTCCCATTGATTCTTTTTCCCCTTGTTTCTGCTTACTTTTGTAAATCTGTGGTATTCTATTCCCCATTTTTGTATGTTCTCCTGAATCTACTCTAGATTTTTACTACCACAAGGCTTACATAAAAATCTCGTTGATAAAACAATTACTCGCATGGACTATTAATAGTTGACCAACAACAGTAGGGAGAAATCTCTAAATCAGTGGTTTGCAAATATTTTTAATCATGTCATTCCATCAGTAAAATTTTTGATAATACACAGCTAATATATGTATGCTCATTTATAAATTCTATACCTATATAATTGTACAATTATTCTATAGTATATAAAGTCTACAGGAATAAAATATAGAGTGGTGCATTAAAAATCAAAACGGAGACTTTGATATTTTTTCTGCACCCTCCCCAGTGGATCGCCTTAGGCACCGAGCTTTGGAGACCACTGTCCTACAGGTTGCTGATGCAAAAGACATATGACAAAACTTTAAAGCTCAGTCTCTTAGTTTCAGAAGAATCTGATTCCTCATGAATGCAATTCCAAATGTACACAGGTACCATACCCGTGTCTTCATTAACAATGATTAGATTTACTGTCCAGATTTTCATAAGGAGAGTATGCTACATCAATTTGAAAGAAAAAACCCCAAACCCAAAACCAAAACCCAAAACAGAGACTCTATAGATGACTTTCAATGCAAAGTTACTTGGAAATATTTCAAGCTAGTACTTAGTGAAAAATATAAAATGAGACCAATTAATTGTGAATTTTCATCTTGAATACACATTGGCTTAATTATTTGAAATTAATTATAATTTTGTTTACCATAAGCTTTTTACTGTTTTTCTTTATATAAATTAGAATTGTTTCCTTAAGAGTTTTTACTATTTTTACACATGTAGGTATTTCAATTTATATTAATAAGAATTATTACAAATTGTGTCTGAACTTCATAGTATATATAATATTAAACACTACAAAACAGACTTGTTTAATAGTTTAATAGATCTGTTTAACCCTTCTTTTTTTTTTAACATTTTTATTGCAGTATAATTGCTTTACAATGGTGTGTTAGTTTCTGCTTTATAACAAAGTGAATCAGTTATACATATACATATGTTCCCATATCTCTTCCCTCTTGCGTCTCCCTCCCTCCCACCCTCCCTATCCCACCCCTCTAGGTGGTCACAAAGCACCGAGCTGATCTCCCTGTGCTGTGCGGCTGCTTCCCACTAGCTATCTGTTTTACGTTTGGTAGTGTACAGATGTCCATGCCATTCTCTCACTTTGTCACAGCTCACCCTTCCCCCCTCCCTGTGTCCTCAAGTCCATCCTCTAGTAGGTCTGTGTCTTTGTTCCCGTCTAGGTTCTTCATGACCTTTTTTTTTTTCTTAGATTCCATATATATGTGTTAACATACGGTATTTTTTTTCTCTTTCTGACTTACTTCACTCTGTATGACAGACTCTAGGTCCATCCACCTCACTACAAATATCTCAATTTCGTTTCTTTTTATAGCTGAGTAATATTCGATTGTATATATGTGCCACATCTTCTTTATGCATTCATCCGATGATGGACACTTAGGTTGTTTCCATCTCCGAGCTATTGTAAATAGAGCTGCGATGAACATTTTGGTACATGACTCTTTTTGAATTATGGTTTTCTCAGGGTATACGCCCAGTAGTGGGATTGCTGGGTCCTATGGTAGTTCTATTTGTAGTTTTTTAAGGAACCTCCATACTGTTCTCCATAGTGGCTGTACCAATTCACATTCCCACCAACAGTACAAGAGGGTTCCCTTTTCTCCACACCCTCTCCAGCATTTATTGTTTCTAGATTTTTTGATGATGGCCATTCTGACTGGTGTGAGGTGATACCTCATTGTAGTTTTGATTACACTTAGGTTGTTTCCATCTCCGGGCTATTGTAAATAGAGCTGCAATGAACATTTTGGTACATGACTCTTTTTGAATTATGGTTTTCTCAGGGTATACGCCCAGTAGTGGGATTGCTGGGTCATATGGTAGTTCTATTTGTAGTTTTTTAAGGAACCTCCATACTGTTCTCCATAGTGGCTGTACCAATTCACATTCCCACCAACAGTACAAGAGGGTTCCCTTTTCTCCACACCCTCTCCAGCATTTATTGTTTCTAGATTTTTTGATGATGGCCATTCTGACTGGTGTGAGGTGATACCTCATTGTAGTTTTGATTTGCATTTCTCTAATGATTAACGATGTTGAGCATTCTTTCATGTGTTTGTTGGCAGTCTGTATATCTTCTTTGGAGAAATGTCTATTTAGGTCTTCTGTCCATTTTTGGATTGGGTTGTTTGTTTTTTTGCTATTGAGCTGCATGAGCTGCTTGTAAATTTTGGAGATTAATCCTTTGTCAGTTGCTTCATTTGCAAATATTTTCTCCCATTCTAAGGGTTGTCTTTTGGTCTTGTTTTTGGTTTCCTTTGCTGGCTTTTAAGTTTCATTAGGTCCCATTTGTTTATTTTGTTAACCCGTCTTAAATGACTCTTCAGGCCCTATTTTCTGAGTAACCAGATGACTCCACACTCCATTTTCTTACTAAGGTTAGCCGTATTCATTTCCTTTGAGTACATTTAAATACATTGAGGTTAATCTTTTATTGCAGTAGCCTGTTTGTTTTCTTTATAAACTTATTTAAAGTAATTTTTATATTTATTTTCTTTAACTAGCACCATCCATCAAAATGGTTTACAAAACAAAATAGTGCTAAAAAGCTTATAAAGAAAAACCTACCCCATTGCAACCCCCAGTCCTGTTTCCCTAAAACAACCACTTTTAATTATTTTTAGCTCTTTCTCCTGGTATTTGATTTTCCATTGTGACAGTTGAGGATTCAGTTTTCTTATTTTCTCTCCTTCCCCATCTACCAACCTGTAATACAGTTACAGCACAATTTGGGGTTAAATGAATATTCTATGTTTACATTATTACTACTGTGTAATTATTGTTCAATGTTGATTACTTTTCCTCCTTCATAGGCCATTTTGTTTTTCTTGGGGTTAATAATTGCCTTTTTTGTTGTTTGTATTCCTAGTTTTCTATGTACCTATTATTTCTTCTTCTCAGATCTTCCAAAATGATTATAAAAGCCCTCTCTGTATTATTTCCACATAGTCAACATGACAGTTACTCTCAATGTTGTTTTTCTGGACACTCATTTCCTGTCGCTGTTTGCCGTCATGTAGACTGGGTTTGACTTCAGGTCTGCTGCACAGACACTGTCCTGGAACGTTCATGCCCCTATCCAACTGTAGTCTCTATTTCTTACATCTTGTGTCTTTTTCTTTTTTAACTTCCCTATTTGGCTGAAGTGTATCTTCTAGTACTTTCCTAAGAAAGAGTGCTTTGGAATTATCATTTTTTTTATTTTATAAAAAAATTCGTATTTCAATTTGTTGTTGAGGTGTCATTGACATACAAAATTATATCAGTTTCAGGTATATGACATATTGATTCAATATTTATATACGTTATGAAGTGGTTATCACAATAAGTCTCATTAACATCTATCACCTTACATAGTTACAGGTTTTTTCCCTTGTGTTAAGAACTTCTAAGATCTATTCTCTTAGCAACTTACAAATATGTAATACGTTATTATTAATGATAGGCACCATGCTGTACATTACTTCTCCATGACATATATATCACTGCAACTCTTCTGCACTGATGGGCATGTTCTGTATCTGTATTGTCTAATATGGTAGCCACTAACTACATGGGACTATTGGGCACTTGCAATGTGGCTAGTGTGACTGAGGATATGAATCTTATTAAATTTTAATTACTTTAAACATTCCTGTATGACTAGTGGCTACTTATTGGATAATGACTAGTGTAGTTCTTAATGACTGAGTTGTGTTTTGCCCAAATGAGAGAATAAAGTACTCTTAGGATGTTTGAGCATTTAATTCCCAAATAAACGGTTTCTAGATTTTTTCTTTCTGTAGAACACTATTTCATGAACACAGGCTTTTCAACCACCACATAAGCACATTGTTGAGCTATGTAATAATCTATGACATGTGGGTGACAAATGCACATATCAAGGCTTATAAAAAATACATCAACATTCAGTTTTATCACAATATTTTCAACTGTAGCAGATCGTCCTAATGCTACATAAAATTTTACAAATGAGAAAATTAGTTTTTTCACCCACAGTTGTCTAATTCTCAATCATAACTTAAAATTAACTTCTTAGCTTAGAATGATGTATTAGCTTTCTACTGCCCTCCTTTACTTATTAATACCCGAGTTACTCTGATGGTATTTATCTATGCAGATTTAAGTAAAGCTGCAATTCATAGAGCCTATAAAAATAAGCTGCGGTGTGTGTGTATGTACGTGTGCGCGTGTGCATGCAAACACACACGTGAAAGCATATCACCACAAGGGGGCAGCCTTGTCATATTTTATTTTTCTATTTTCTTGTGCTACGTTTATTTACTCCCAGAAAAGAATCACAGAATTGCCAAGTGATGTTTAAGCTTCATGAGACAAAATGTATTGAAAATGTGACCAGAAAAAAGGTCTATTCAGATCTTCTGCCCATTATTAAATTGGATTGTTAGGGGTTATTTTGTTTTGTTTTGTTTTTTTGCTATTGAGTTGTGTGAGTTCTTTGTATATTTTGACATTAACCCCTTATTGGATATATGATTTGCAAATACTTTCTCGCATTCAGTTGGCTGCTTTTTAATTTTGTTAGTGGTTTTATTTTCTGTGCAGAAGCTTTTTAGTTTGATGAAGTCCCACTTGTTTTTTGCTTTCGTTACTTTGCTTTTGGTGTCAGTTCAAAAATTTATTCCCAAGACCTATGTTAAGGAGCCTATGTTTTCTTCAAGGAGTTTTACATTTGGGGTCAAGTCTTTAAGCATTTTGAGTTAATTTTTGTGTATGGTGTAAGATGGGGTCCGGTTTCATTCTTTTCCTTGTGGCTGTCCAGTTTTCCCAACATCATTTGAAGTTATAATTTTTAGATGCTTGCATATCACAAAATATTTTGGAAACCCTCATATTTGGTTGGTAGTTTGGCTAGGTGTACTATTCCCAAGTGAACATCATAATCCTTCCAAATTTTGAAGGCTTTGCTCAGTCTTCTGATACCTAGTTTTGCTCTTAAGAAATCCAGTGCTATTCCTATTTCCATTGTTTGATACATGAGTTGTTTATCTCTCTGGAAACATTAGGATACACCTTGTATCCACTGCTTTGTATGAGTCGCTTTCCATTCAATGTGTCTAGAGCACTAAGTGTGCCCTTCGATCTGGAGACTTAAAACTTCAGTCCTGGGAATTTTTCCTGCATTGTTTCTTCACTACTTTTCTTCTCTCTGCTTTCTGTTTCCTCTTCTAAAATTCCTATTAGTCTTAGATGTTGTATTCTAAATTATCTAATTTAAAAAATAATACTTCTCTTAGTTTTCAGCCCTTAGTACTTTAGAGTTATTTCTTCTGATTCTATTGAATATTTTACTTTGATGATAGTATTTTTAATTCCCCCACATTTCATCTGTTCTTTATCCCATTTTCATGGAATGCTGCTTTTATTCTCTCTCAGGATAATATAGACTTTTCAGCACCTTGCATTGTTTCTGTATCTTCTACGTCCGTCTTTTTTTTTTTTTTTTTTTCTTTCCTGTTTCATTTGCACTCTATTTTCTGTTGGAGATTTTCCTCAGACATCTGTTGATCTAAGCTGGCCCTTAATGCTTATGAGGAAGACACTGAAAAGGCTGTTGGAAGTTCTGTGTGTCCCAGTTAAGGCTGTCATCTGGTGGACTTCAGTAGAGCACGGTGGACATTTTTCTTTGGAGATCTCCCACATCATTACTTAAACTTTTTCCAGATAATACACCTCCAGTATCTTTCCTGAGGCAATGTCCATCTGTCTGCTGTCATTCTGGGAGCAGTGTGGATGAAGAGATCTCACAGAGCCACATTCGGTTGACAGATTTTTACTGAATTCCCATGAGTTCAGCCTCTCTCTGCTTGGTGTCCTTCTGGTTCAATTTCTTTGGAAAATCAATCTGTTTTTCTCTTAGTGGCAAACGGAACTCAGTTTACTGGTAGTGCCGTGTGTGGGTTTGGGAAGGGACCTGGGGACTTGATCTTGATTTCATGTTTTTAGCTTTTTACTTCATTTCTCCTTTGGGAAGTTCCCTGGGCTCTAAATGGGCTCCCTTTGGGCCTTCCTATTCTCAGACACATGGGTTGGGAATTCTGTTCTTCATCTACTTTCCATCTTCCAAAAACTCATTGGAATATTTCATCCTCTGTTGTTACCAGGCATAGTCTCATTGTCCCTCTGAGTAACTTTTCTGCCGCGGTCCAGCCTCGGCAGTGCAGGGAAAACCCGAAGGGAGGACAGAGTCGGCGATTAAAGAAGATCCACACACACCCGAGTCAGATGAGATGCTTGCCTCCTTTTATTGCCACGCAAAAAGCCTTTTTTATATTTTTTTCTTTACTCTTATTACACCATTGATTTTTCAACAAATTCTCATGGTTATATTAATGATTATCTAATCATATGACACAATATTGTGAATGCTTTCTTTTGGCAGAACTTCTGTCCTTTGTTTCAAGTCTTGTGGTTACAGTGAGCTGATACAATCTTAAAACACACAGACTGTTCCGTCTTTGAGCATTCAAAGGGCCTAACTATTTTCCTGGTATAGTTCTAGATTCTTATCTAATAAAAAATTATCACTAGTTCACACAAAACTTTCTATTTTCTAGCAAGGCATAAGCAATTTCTATCAAGTAACTTCTATTATGCATAAATCTTAGGTTGCTTAGGAGGACATTCAACTTTTATATATATGTTGCTTTCATGCAAAACATACTGGCAAAATATAAGTTGCCCTTTCCAAGCATTAATATCCACACCCGGTTTATAAGACATTTTATATTATGCATAATATATCATCATGGAATATCTTCGTGCCATAATGTTTCCTGGTATTAAGCAATTATTATACCAATACCATTTTGTACCAAATTTATCCCAGACTCCTCAAGGAGGCCATAAATCATTCATCTTCTCTTTTAATGTGGGCTGTTTCAATCTAAACATTCCCATGCTTGATCCTCTTTCCCATCGTGGAGGACGGGGAGTAGGTAATGGTGGGGGAGTTAAGGGGCTTTTTTGTCCCCCTGATGCTTCATCCCAAGGGGTTTTACTAAATTTCCATCGGGAATTACCATCTCCCAGGGACTCTACATGTCTTCCCCTAGGTTTTAATCCTCCGTCACCACATGCGAACAAACAAAGAAGTACACAGATCAAATAAATGTCAAACCCTTTAGTAATATCCGTTATAATCCTATAAAGGCTGAGCTTTATCCGTAGACAACAGCTGTGCTGGTTCCCTTGGCTGTGCTCAAGGGATACTTGTCACATCCGGATGGCTCTCAGCACTTTTCAAAGAAAATTTCTTTTCCTTCATTTTAGCAAGGTTTTGAGAGCTAGATGAGGTAAATGCATATTGTCAAGCCACCCTTTAACCCAAAATGGGCAGGCAGTTTACATTATTAAGTCTACACGTTAAACTTAACAAAATATCCCACTTTCATGTTTACTCTCAAACTTTAATGGAAATATAACTTTTACTTGCACTCAAATTGTAAAAGTTCTCTAGAAAGTTACTTCATTTTACTTGAATAAGCAAATTTTTCTTTGATTCTGTCCTGCCCCTCATTGCCATTCTGCCTAAACTTATACTTATCACTATTTATTTTTATTGCTATTTTATACTCAGGGGTTATTCATTTAAATTTTATTTTCTGTTTTCAAGACTTTTTAGTTTTAAGTGAGGCAGTATTTTTCTAGTTTCAAATAAAGAAGCAGCGATAAATCTCAGAACAGAATCTTATCCTGGTCCAGTTTCTCTCCGCTAAAGATATTGTATGGACAGGGCATTGATGCCATTATTTTCAGTGAGTATAAAACAAGAAGATAATCCACAGAAATCTGACATGATTTTTTAAAGTATTTCCAATAAAATAGTGATGAAATATGTTTTCCAGTGTCTATCACTATGGATATAAATATGGACATTATAGATTCTTAACTTTAAGAGGGGTTATGCTATGGTTAAATTAAAATCTTACAGCATTGATTTGAAACCAAATCATATTTTGGAGGAGGTTTAAACAAAGCTGGAATTTATAGAGACTGTAAAAGTAGGCTGTGGTATGTGTGTGCATTTGGGCACAAAAGCATATCACCACAAGGGAGCAGCCTTGTCTTATTTTTCTCTTTCCTTGTGCTAGGTTTATTTACTCCCAGAAAAGAATCACAGGATTGCCAAGTGATGTTTAAGCTACATGAGACAAAATGTATTGAAAATGTGACCAGAAAAAAAAAAAAAAAAAGTTTCAGGAAAATGAAAATTTCCCTTTTTCTTTTTTTCTTGGTGTAGGTCAATTAGATTTTTAAAGATTGAAGCTGGTTTGCTATTATTTATATAGTAAGTGTACTGGCTGGAGTTTTTCAGGCAGCAGAGTAGAAAGTAATAACATAACTGGGGATGTATGGCTTTGCAAATGGTGTCTAATTTATTGTCCAAATATATTCCCATTTAAAAGACTATCTTTTAATGATTTGTGCTGTGAAACATACCCAGGTCTCACCCCTGAATTTATTTGCAGCCTTGGAGGCTACACAAGGGAACAGACCCTGACTGTGGCACAAAGAACAGTGGCAGACTGGGTAAGGCACAAAGTTGGCCCTAAATGCTGACACCTGCCAAGTAGGCTCCACGCTGCACCATCCCATTACAGAGTGACTCTGATGGAGGGAATCTGCTGAAAGTGAACTTGCCTCTGAACCCACCAGTTTACATTCTTGACCTTTTCAAATACACATTTTAATCTAAAACCTGCATGTCCTCTTTTCCCCCCTGCTCCCAAATAAAAAAGGAAGAAAAAGGAAAAAACAAAACTCATTCAACTATAGCATCTTGTGGTGAAGAAGACACATATGCCAGACATGATCACTATCTTCAAGGAGCTTATAGTGGCCTTATAGGGTGATAAAGGCTAGAGTATTGTCTAGGCAAAATACTGTTACATTAGTCCGGATGGGCCATGGTTGGCTGTGGTAACAAGTAACTTGAAAGTCTCAGCAGCTTAAAACAGTGGCAAACTGCAGCCTGTGGGACACATTCAGCTGTGGCCTGTTTTCGTATGTCCTGTGAGCTAAGAAGGGTTTTATATTTTTAAATGGTGCTAAAAGGAAAAATATGTGACATATGACAGTGACCATATGTGACCCCCAAAGCTTAAGTATTTATCATCTGGCCCTTTATAGGAAAAGTCTGTCCACCAGCACTGTAGGTCAGTAAGGGGGCTGTGCTCAAGAGACCAGACTGGCTGAAGCCCTCC
>NW_006792323.1:2333262-2340263 GCF_000442215.2 Lipotes vexillifer | reverse complement strand
CCCTCCATTCCTGCTTCCATATCAGAGGCAGGAAAGAGACAGCACGGCACACCATACCTCGACTCCTAAAACTTCTGCCCCAAAGTGTCACATATTACTTCTAGTCAGAGCTCACTGGTCAACGCAAGACAAGTTTGCCAGGGCGAGGATGTGTTCCTCCCCTGGAAAGAATGTGAGTGAGCAGTTATATAATCTTCCACGACTATTATGCACAGGGGTAAAAATGTGACTAACTCTGCCCGGGGGGGTCTTTTGGTGAAGCGTTGGCCAGGAGAGGTAAAAGCGTGTCAGGCAGGGGTACAGCAAATGTAAAGGATTGGAGACCTGAAGCAGTACCGTGTGCCTAGTAGCAAGACGCTCAGTAGAGGATTTGGTGGGTGAGAAATGGGACACCGACCTCTGTTCAGAGGTTTATCTTCAGGATTTCAGACTGGAAATTCTGTGATTAGATTTGGGATGGAGGGATCATTGTTATGGCAGGTGAGGGGGCACTGTGGATTAGATTTGGGATGGAGGGATCATTGTTATGGCAGGTGAGGGGGCACTGTGGGGAAAGATTGGAGACAGATCCCCACTTTAGGAGATGGATCAGTTAGGATGTGTTTGGGTTCAAAAAGCCAGAATACCAATGGTTTAATCCATGAGGACACATAGTTATCTCATAACAAGAGGACTGGATGTGGGCCATGCCAGGGCTGGTTCAGCACCTCAAGGAGGTCAGCCACAATCTAGGTTTTTCTGTCCTTTCTCTCCATTTTCCCCAGCAGATTGGCCAGATCTCCAGGTATCATTACCAAATTCAAAGACAGGAAGCAGGGTGGCAGCTAGGATGAAAAAATATTCTGCTCTTCTAATGCCTACTCCTTTTATCATGAAAGAAAATCTCTCACAGAGGCCCTTGTTAAACTTTTTACATTCCGTTGGCCAAAGCCAGTTTATGTGACCCCCCCCTGGCTGTAAAAGACACCCTGTAGGTGAGCTCCCAGATTCTACAGTTGCAGATGAGAAAGGGAGTGGGGCTGGGCAACGACTTTTGGGGAGCTAGCTCATGGCACTTGCCACTAAAACCTCTTGACATGTTTCGTAAAAACATGATGTGGGTTTTACCTATGGCAGAAGGAGAAGATGTGGCAGAAAGATTATATTCAGCAGTTAACTGGGACCCAGAACCGAAAAGATTTGCTGGTCAGTTAATGAGGTGTGAGAACAGTTGAGAAAGAGTCTGAGTTTGTGGGATTGCGACATCGCTGGCAAAGAATTGGGTGAGGAAATTTAAGGTGTGGGATTTTAGACATACTGATTTAGAAATCTGATTATATCCATTCCTGGTTAAAATTCTTCAAGTAGCTCCCCATGACTTTTAAGATAGAGTTTAGATTCCTTAGGGCGCTCAAGGCCCTTTCTTCCTGATCTCACCCTTGCCCTTTGCTCTGGATTCATGGGACAGATTGCTGTTTTCCGAATGGACAAGGCTGTGGTTGTATTGCTCTGCAGCTTCCAAAATGCTGCTCTCTGTCTGGAATGACCTGCTGCTACTCACTTCTAATGCCACTCCTCCAGGTGGCATCTTCGATGCCCACATCTGATAGGTTCCAAGTCTGGGCTCCCTTAGTACAGTGAGCTTGCCTTGCCCATAGCGCCTGAGACATTGGTTTATTGCCATCCCCTCCTTGAGGTAAGGGAAACCTTGACTTTGTTCCTCTGAGAGTACCTAATAAATATTTATTGAATAAATATATAAAAGAATGAATGAGTGAGTGAATTAATTTTGAGGTCTTGATATGATAGCTAAGATTGCCTGAAAGGAGTGCTTCAATGCAGGAAGAATTGGGGATAAAGGTGGAAATCGGGTCCATAAATGGGGAAAGATACAAGCGGTTCCCACTGTTATGTCAGCAAACAGTGTAACCAAAAGTATTGAAATGAAAGATTTTACTTTCTTGAATACCAGCAAAGTTTGAGAAATCAAATTAGATCTGTCTTGTATTGCCAGAATGCTTGGCATTTTAATTGTTTCTAGAGAATTCGAGGATTTTAATTGTTGTTGGTTGGCTCGACTGCTTCTGAGAAATCTGCGCCCTCACAGGAGAAAGGAATTCGTTTTCCTCTTCTGATAGGGAACTCAAAGTCTTTATATGTATGTTATCTCATACACCTGTAAAATATCCTGGTAAATACGTATATGATGACTCTATTTGTGGCTTTTGTAGGTCTCTTGACCTCTCTTGCCTTGAACCTGTTCTGTGGTCTACTTCCTGTTAACCAGGTATAGTGTCTATTCGAGTTTGAGCTGACACAGAACTTTGAGTGCTCTCAGAATACTACAGAATATTGAGTCATTTGTACTGCATACCCTCATAGCATCTGTTGTTGGAAGGGTAGCCATAGAATTTCTGGAATTTCTCTCATATAGCTTTCATGTTATGGAAAATAAACCAAATTTCCTTATATTACCATTGGGTCACGTAAAATGAAGAGATATTGAAGCAAATTCAGTCAAACCCAATTTTGTATAAAATTCTCACACTGTTAGTGGGTCATTCTGCAATTCTGAGAATTGAATAGTACTTGCTTGGAGGAAGAGATGAGAACAATAGTAGAGGGAAAGAGCACGGCGGGTTCCTAACCCTGGGCCAGCTGATTGCTAGCCTCTTCTGATGAGACAGTAGGCTGGGAGAGAGAATATGGAGACACCAAATCTTCACCACCTCAGGAAAAAAATTGGAAATAAAAACTCCCCAATGTTTGGTTTATAAAGCCTTTTAGGTATATATGTGGCCATATAAAAACACTGAAGATGAAGGATAATAAGGTAGAGGTTATTTTAGTGTGTGTTTTCATATGGGTATATTGGGATATGATTTATTCCTCTGAGAAATTTTTAATCTAGGGAGTAGAATCTGATGTGTTCTGGACACGTTATTTTTTCATTCTGTGCGTTTTCCCAAAGTGTGTTCTCTGAAGCAGCATGGTGAGTAGGTGGGAGTGTCTATTTTTACAGAGACTATTTCAACAGTCTATGGTACTACACATCTGATTGATCAATCTGCCCAACTTCATAAGTGTGCCGAAGCTATTGGAGACTTAGATTCTAGAATCATGCCACAGTGTGTGTGTGTGTGTGTGTGCATGTGTGTGTGTGTGTGTGTGTGTGTGAGAGAGAGAGAGAGAGAGAGAGAGAGAGAGAACCCCTGATTTCCTGCTTTTGTAAGAATCTGACCCTTAGCACTCCTACTTAATATTAGAACTTTGTATAAAGTTCCATTTTCCCAAGTAAGAGTAATCAGAAACAAACTCCACACTGAAAAATAATTTTAGAAGAGCCAGTATTTAGTAAGAACATTGGTGTCCCCAATAATCCCTTCTATGGATAGATGTCCTAGAGTGAAATGATATTCTTGCATCATAGATATGGAGTTATCCAGAATTCATAAAATACTCTGTGTCAGGTGTGAAATTTCATCCTGAAGTGTCAATCATAATAACCCCACCAATAGAAATCAATCAGATCATGATGCTGTTGAGAAAGAGAAATATATTCACTCTATCTCATCCAGGGTAGGGTCTGCATTGGGTAGGAAGTTTGGAACAGTGGGAAGTGACATGGTAGAAGAACTCCTCGGTATACCAGTATTAAATCCCTGTTCCTTCTCCCATTTAGGAAATATAATTTTATTTTATTTTTTCCCTTTATATTTACATTGAAATATAGTTGATTTACAACATTATGTTAATTTTAGGGATACCACAGTGATTTGTCATTTGCATACATTATGAAATGACCATTATGATAAGCCTAGTAACCAACTGTCTCCATACAAAGTTACTACAATATTATTGATCAAATTCCTATGCTGTATATTACACACCAGTGACTTACTTACTTTATAATTGGAGTTCTGAACCTCTTAATCCCCTTCACGTATTTTGCCCTCCTCCCCCAGCTACCACCAACTACATATTTGTTCTCTGTTTTTTCATTTTGTTTTGTCTGTTGGTTGGTTTTTAGACTACACATATAACTGGGATCATATGGCATTGATCTTTCTCTGCCTAACTTATTTCACTTAGCATAATACCCTCTAGATCCATTCATGTTGTCACAAATGGCAAGATTTCATATTTTTATGACTGAGTAATATTCTATTATACACACACACACATATACACACATATATACACACACATATATACACACACACAGTATCTTCTTTATCTGATCATCCATGGATGGGAACTTAGGTTGCTTCCATATCTTGGCTTTTGTAAAAAATGCTGCAATGAATATTGGTGTACATATATATGTTTTTGAGTTAGTGTTTTTGGGTTTTGAGAGGGTAAATAACCAGAATTAAAACTGCTTGATTGTATGGCAATTCCATTTTTAATTTTTTGAGGGCCCTCCACTCTCTTTCTGCAGTAGATGCACCAATTCACAATCCCACCAAAAATGCACAAGGTTTCCCTTTTCTCCATATCCTTGTTAATGCTTGTTATTTGTTGTCTTTTTGATGATAGCCATTCTGGCAGGTATGAAGTAATATCATTTGTGGTTTCAATTTACGTTTCCCTGATGATTAGTGATGTTGAACATATTTCCATGTGTCTGTTGGCCATCCGTATGTCTTCTTTGGAGAACTGTCTGTTGAGATATTCTGCCCATTTTTTGACTGGGTTGTTCTGGGGATTTTCTATATATAGTACTATGTCATCAGGAAGGAGTAACAATTTTACTTCTTCCTTTCCAATTTGGATGCCTTTCTTTTCTTTTTCTTGTCTCATTGCTGTAGCTATGACTTCCAATACTATGTCGAATAAAAGTGGCAAGAGTGGGCATCCAGGTCTTTTTCCTAAAGCTGGAAGAAATAGTTTCAGCTTTTCATCACTGAATATGATGTTGGATGTGGGTTTGTCATATGGCATTTATTATGTTTAGGTATGTTCCCTCTGTAGTCACTTTGTTGAGAGTTTTTATCATAAATGGATGTTAAATTTTGTCAGAGGGCTTCCCTGGTGGCGCAGTGCTTGAGAGTCCGCCTGCCGATGCAGGAGACGCGGGTTCGTGCCCCGTTTCGGGAAGATCCCACATGCCGCGGAGCGGCTGGGCCCGTGAGCCATGGCCACTGAGCCTGCACGTCCGGAGCCTGTGCTCCGCAAATGGGAGAGGCCACAACAGTGAGAGGCCCGCATAACGCAAGAAAAAAAAAAAAAAAAATTTTGTCAGAAATTTTCTTGCATGTTTTGAGATGATCATGATTTTTATTCTTCAATTTGTTAATGTATCATATCACATTGATTGATTTATGGATGTTGAACAATCCTCACATCCCTGGGATAAATCCCACTTGATCTTGGTGTATGATCCTTTTAATGTATTGTTGAATTCAGTTTGCTAACCTTTTTGCTGGTTATTTCACTTATGTTCATCACTTATATTGGCCTGTAATTTTTGTGTGTGTCATCTTTGTCTGGTTTTGGTTATCAGCATGATGCTGGCCTTGTAGAATTCGTTCAGAAGCATTCCTTTCTCATCATTTTTTGGGAATAATTTGAGAAGAATAGGTGTTAACTCTTCATTAACTGTTTTGTAGAATTCATCTATAAAGCCATGTGCTCCTGGGCTTTTGTTTGTTATGAGTTTTTATTGTTATTATTATTACAGATTCAATTTCATTAATGGTAATTGGTCTGTTCATATTTTCTATCTCTCCCTGATTCAGTTTTCGGACATTGTGTGCTTCTAGGAATTTATCTATATGTCTTAGTATGTCCATTTTATTGGTGTATAATTGTTCATAGCTATCTCTGATAATTCTTTGTATTTCTTACATAAACTTAGTAAACAGTGCCCCAAACAGTAGCAGGGAGAGAAGTAATGAGATGTCAGTGGTTTGCCTGCAGGGCTGTCCCTCCCCCTTAGGGGCCAGTATGACACAGTACAGACTCTAGAACTGGACAGCCTTGATTTAATCCTGGCTCTACACCTTCCTGTATGAATTTGGACAGCTTAATATTTGTAAGCCTCAATGTCCTTATTTGAAACTGAGGCGCTGGTGGTGATAACGATAGTTCCTACCTCATAGGGTTGTTAGGAGGATTTAAAGGATAGATAGATAAATGACTGATAGATAGATGATAGATAGATGATAGATAGATAGATAGATAGATAGATAGATAGATAGATAGAGGTAGATAGAGGTAGATAGCAATAGCGCTGGAGTATAGCAGGGATTCCATAAACATTAACGGCTATTATGCTGGGAACAACAGTCTCATTCTTTAGGAAAATAACTCTTCCCCTACTCCATTCCAAGTGACTCCCATGCTTCAGAGAATTTGTCTCTTGGGCCATATTCGCTTTGTCCAGACTTGGCACTTGTCCCCAGGCTGCCCAGTTCTAGCATTTCAGCCCTTGTTGGCAGAAATGCTAGGAGTTTTTCTTTCATTCAAGCAGATCTAATTAAAATTCTTTCCCGAGAATGCATTTAGCAGAACTCAGTAAAAAGATAAAGCTTGGAGGTTGTAAGGCCCAGGGCTGCTTGGTGGCCATGTTTGCAGCCATGGAGGAAGTCAGTCTGAGAGAATGAGGCCAGCACTTGGAGAGAAGAAGAGAAGGAATCAGACCATGTGCTGCCCTAGATTACATTCTCCCCAAGACCCAGCTGCAGCTTTCTTCTTCCTGTACTGACAGAAGCCTCTCGATAAATTCCTCTATTTGCCTGACCTTGCTGGGCTCCTTTCACTTGTCTCTTAGTTTGGGTTGGCCTCCAAAGCACACTCTGAGATAAAGATTCAAGTGCAAGTGGTTTCTTCTGGAAGGGATCCTAGAAAACAAGGGTAAGGGGTTGGGACATGAGAGAGGGAAGGGAAGGCAGCCGATAAAGAATCTCTTGTGGCAAGCTACCACTGTGGGCCACTGGAGCTCAAACCTGCTGGAGCCTGTTTAAATGCATAACTCAATGACCCCATCTAAAAGGGGAGATTGGGGGGGGGGGGGGGAA